>NW_021832841.1:5000-32500 GCF_006345805.1 Octopus sinensis
ATTATAGATGTATATATCTATATCCCAATATTATACGCACCCACACGCGTACACGCATGTGAAAGAATGTGATGGTGCGATCTCTATGTATGTAATACACATGTGTGTGTCTGTTTCTTGTAGTGTGTCTGTGTGTTTGTGTGTACGCGCGTATCTACGAGATTAGACAATAATATATATATATATATATATATATATATATATATATGTATTGTGTGTGGAGGCGCAATGGCCCAGTGGTTAGAGCAGCGATTCGCGGTCGGAGGATCGCGGTTTCGATTCCCAGACCGGGCGTTGTGTATGTTTATTGAGCGAAAACACTTAAAAAGTTCCACGGCAGGGTGTGGTGGCGACCTCTGTTGTACTCTTTCGCGCCAACTTTCTCTCACTCTCTCTTCCTGTTTCTTGAGTAACGCTGCGATGGACTGGCGTCCCGTATGTGGGGGTGCACACATACGCCACAGAAACCGGGAAACCGGGGCCATGAGCCCGGCTAGGCTTGAAAAGGGCACAAAAATAAATAAATATATATATATATTATCAGTATAATAACGTAGAAATAAGTGGATATAAGTACATTAAAAGGCTTCCAAATAAAGAAACGAGTGTTAAATACACAAAAAGGGGATAAATTTCATAAATTTATCCCCTTTTTGTGTATCTAGCACTCGCTTCTTTATTTGGAATCCTTTTAATGTACTTATATATGAATAACATATAGTCTAATGCCTAATTTGTCTTTTGTGCTAGGTCACTGGTAATAATAATTTATTTTTATTACCCTATTTACTATGTTTATATATATATATATACCGACCAATTAATCGGATGTTCTTATACACCGCTGTTCACAATGCGCTTCTTGCATTATTTTCCAATGATGTTACATTTCCCCATGAACATGACACCGGCCCGTCGCAGAGTTACTTATTTATAGCCGAGTGGACTGGAGCAACATGAAGTGTTTTTCTCAAGTATACAATGCACTACTGGTCTGAGAATCGAAACAACCACGTTGTGATTGTGAGTGCAACACCATAACTATAAAGCTACATACACACACACATATAGACATTTTTCATATACAAACACCTGCACACGTGTTTTATATATATATATATTTCTTTACTGCCCATAAGGGGCTAAACATAGAGGGAGCAAACAAGGACAGACAAAGGGATATGGTTGATAACATCGACCCCAGTGCGTAACTGGTACTTAATTTATCGACCCCGAAAGAATGAAAGGCAAAGTCGACCTCGGCGGAATTTGAACTCAGAACGTAACGGCAGACGAAATACGGCTACGCAATTCACCCGGCGTGCTAACGTTTCTGCCAGCTCACCGCTGTTTTATATATATAGCCACGCATATAAGTCTATATATATATATATATATATATATATATATATATATTATATAGTGGGGTCGCAATGGCCCAGTAGTTAGGGCAGCAGAAACGCGGTTGTAGGATCGCGGTTTCGAACCCAGCTGTACTCTTTCACCACAACTTTCTCTCACTCTTTCTTACTGTTTCTGAGGCACCTGTATTTCGAAGGGCCACCCTTGTCATACTCTGTGTCTCGCTGAATCTCCCTGGAAACTACTTATCTTCATCAGGCGTAGATTACCGAATGAAGAAACACAGGAAGTTCAAGATGACTATGGAAAATGGGCTGCTATTGATCATGGTGGGTTATGTCCCAATCCGTCTAAATAAAGTGTTCGATAGATAACAAAATGCAACAAATTTAGAGCTGTGCGATATTTTGTATAAAAACCTGGGAAGGAGTTATCAGATCAAAATATATTCCCGAGAATAGATGTATATACATGAACGTTAACTGGTGATGAGCTACATACTACCATAAAAGCAAATATTCTACGCACTATTGGTTTATAGCTCTACTAGCAGTATCGCCCGGCGTTGCTCGGGTTTGTAAGGGAAATAACTATATAAGCATTTTTAGAGATGTAAAGTATAATAGCCATCTCAATATGGCAAACCACAAGGGGGGGGGTGTTACTGTAGCTTTTTACGTTCTGAGATTTAATAATAAATTTTTAGAGATTTACTTGCCAAAAATGCATTAAAAATGGGAAAAATTGATGGTAATTTTTTTTTTAAATTGTAGGCTCATCGTAGACGCGCGCTAATACCCAGAAGGGCTCGATATGAATCACGACTATAAGATACCCTGTTTTGGTTAAACTACACCGCAAAATGCGGGAGTAGTTAGGAATCTAAATCGTAGGAGACAGACACACAACTTCACTTTTATATATAAAGATTAATTTATAGCTTTATCTATTTAGAGTTCCTCTGTTAAACTCTTCATATCTCACGAAGTTTCCAAGTTCTTATAATGTAAAGAACGTCTACCAAGTTTACTGAAGATGTCGGTTCGAGTTCCACAGGCAGCTATTTGTTTTAACCCAACCAAGGGTTTTTAGCCCATTAATCTACATGTTTTTTTTTAGATTTATCTATATTTACCATGAGTTCCGTATGTATATGAACGAAAATACTGTGCAAATGCTATAACCGAGTTTATAGTGGAGGGTGGCAAAAGGGGCAATCGTCCCGCTATCCACTATCCCCCACCCCCAAAAAAATATCAGGAAGGGGCTGTCACGGGTGGTGGGTTCTTCTACACCGGTAGACCTCCACCGTCCCAGCAAGCTTGCATGAAGGTGGCCTTCTCTGCCTAATTCTTTAAAAAGAGACCTACTTAAATTTTAAAGAAGAAAGTACTGCATTTTCTGTACTTTAATGACAGCAGTTATTCAACCCTATTCCCTTGGGGATAAATAAAACAAGCAGATGTATAGAGAGAAAAAATCGAAGTAAAGCAAAAGTAACGAAAAAGGAAACTTTGTGGAAAATATTAAATGCTTCAATGCATCTATATAAAAGGCAGATAGATAAAAGATGTGTGACCCTACGATGGCTTGTTAGTTTCAGGTTTTTGTACTTGCGATTAAATGACAAACACACACACACACACACACACACACACACACACGGACACACATACATACACACACATATCCACACTCGCATATATTGTCACTCGTTAACGTTCATTATTCTGTTCGACATTGAAGTGCTTTGGTATGCTCTCTTTACTCTTTTACTCTTTTACTCTTTTACTTGTTTCAGTCATTTGACTGCGGCCATGCTGAAGCACCGCCTTTAGTCGAGCAAATCGACCCCGGGACTTATTCTTTGTAAGTCCAGTACTTATTCTATCGGTCTCTTTTGCCGAACCGCTAAGTGACGGGGACGTAAACACACCAGCATCAGTTGTCAAGCAATGCTACGGGGACAAACACAGACACACAAACACACACACACACACACACACACACACATATATATAATATATATATATATATATATATATATACATATATACGACAGGCTTCTTTCAGTTTCCGTCTACCAAATCCACTCACATGCTGATCATATTTATGAAAAAAATATAAGATTCCCCAGATAAAAATAATTTTTCTTTCTTTTAACTTTGGAATATGACTTGTTCAATGTTTTGTTTTCTATTTAAACTTAATCTTTCCTTTGTGGAGATGTACTTGCATAGCAAGTGACCTGATCTGAGATCGTGTGCTGGAACGAAAACAATTGCAGCGTGGAAGGTGTTTACAAGCCATGTAAAACACACACAAAACCCGTTAGTTAAACTTAATTTTAAGTTAAATTTAATTTGCCAAAATATTTTCGTCGCGACCCGATCACTGACAGCACAGAATTTTGAGACCGCGACCTGATCATTGCAGCACGGAATTTTGTCAGTGATCAGGTCGCGGTCTCAAAGCGACAAAAATATATTGGCAAATTAAATTTAAATGTTGAAGTAAGTCTAACAGTTTTTGTGTGTTTTTAAATGGCTTATAAACACCTTCCACGATGCAATTGTTAATCTTTTCTTTTTGTTTTCTTCTATATTTTTCATCTTCGTCAGCCTACCAATTTGCGTATGCGTAAACAGTTTGGGTTAGTATACCTGTGACTAGATTAAACGAAGTAAGTTTACCTGGCTGTTGTCTGTTCTTTTTGAGACTATTTTTTCTTTGCTTTTGTTAATATTTTCTCTCGGAATATCTAGTATACCACAGAATGCTCAGCTTTCCCAAAAAAAATTTCCCTAGAAAGAAGTGAAAACATGCTACCCTGTCGGCAAATACAAAAAACCTGACAGAAATTTTCTTCGCTTCGAAAACAAGGAAAACTTAGTAACAGATTTTTTTTTTCTTTTTTAAGAAACTAGCCACACTCCCGAGTGCATCGGCAAAAAATAGGAGGAACATATCAACTCAAGACATTGAAACTGAAAAATCACCACATTCTGGTGTCATTGTTAGTAAAATGCCTTCTTGGGATCGAGACTAAGCCAGGTAGTTTTCTGCCAGAGAAAAATGTGTCCATGTTCTTTCAGAATCCAGTGTTTTAATGCCATTATAAAATTTTAAAAAAAAAGTTGAAGGCAAACTGGATGGGTACTGTCGTTATTTGGAACATTCAATGTTTTATGCTATTTCTGACCACGATGAGCAGCGTTTGAGAAAGTGGATCCTGTAGAGCTCATGAAAGAGTGTATTTCTGTTACTGTGCGTTGATGTGTCAAGCTACTGTAATAGATTTTCCAACACGGTTGGTTTTAATGACGGGGAAAATAGTAGGGTAGAAAATAGAACAAAGCCAAGACCACATATATTGTGTTGTAGCTCAATATTTTATGTAGGGAATGTTCTCATGTCAATAGAGATTTGGAAAAACAAGTGCACGAAAACAATAAATATTGGACTGAAATATTGCGCTGTATTGAGGGCGAGAGCGGCCAGGAATTTAGGGGTAGTGAATAGACCATAGGATCTAAAAACAATGGAAATTTCGGGAAGGTTTTGCACAATTTGATCAATTTCTAATGGGTCAGTTGAAAGCATTTGGTAATGCCGCGTTCATACATATATGTAAGCAGTCATATTTATCACTATCATCACAAAATATGTGAATCGTATTGTAGCAGAACTTAAAACCGCCGAGTACTTGCCAGTTTCTGTAGATTTAACACCAGACCGCACTCATGTTGATCTGTTAACAGTTATTGTGTGCTATGTTCTTCCTGAGAAGCTGATAGAAAGGTTTTTCACTTTCCTGCAGACTGGAAACATCTTTGTTAGAATTTCTTTAAAGTAAGTACTGACATCTCTATTAGAATTCCTTTAAAAGTAGGTATAAAGTTTGAAATCTACAATGAACAGCCCTATGACAACGCCAGTAATACATCCTGTTACTACATAGTATGGAAGCACTCCGTCGGTTACGACGACGAGGGTTCCGGCTGATCCGATCAACGGAACAGCCTGCTCGTGAAATTAACGTGTAAGTGGCTGAGCACTCCACAGACACGTGTACCCTTAACGTAGTTCTCGGGGATATTCAGCGTGACACAGAGAGTGACAAGGCCGGCCCTTTGAAATACAGGTACAACAGAAACAGGAAGTAAGAGTGAGAGAAAATTGTGGTGAAGGAGTACTGCAGGGATCACCACCATCCCCTGCCGGAGCCTCGTGGAGCTTTTAGGTGTTTTCGCTCAATAAACACTCACAACGCCCGGTCTGGAATCGAAACCGAGATCCTACGATCGCGAGTCCGCTGCCCTAACCACTGGGCCATTGCGCCTCCACTACTACACAGTAACGCGAGTCAGACTCAAGGAAAAGAATCCGACTGCAGTTTTCATTCCCTCTGCTGCTCATTCGTTGAATCGTGTTGGACAAGCTGTTGCTTCTTGTAATGAAGCTGTTAGCTATTTTGGTTTCATATAAAGGTCATCATTCATCCCATCTCAACAGACATTTTTAATCCATAATGAAGGACCTGCTGAAACTTTTCCAACTATTGAGGTGACTCTTAGAATATATTCGAGCTTCATGCTCTCTAGTTGTTCAGTGGAGAGGCATTCAGTAAATTGGGGCTGATGAAGAATTATCTGAAAACAACAATAAGGTATGGAAACTTAAGTACTTTGTATGCAGAAAGCAATGCTTTGGATGCAGAAAGCAATGCTTTGGATGCAGAAAGCAATGCTTTGGATGCAGAAAGCAATGCTCTACAGACGAAAACGTTCGAGGAAATCATTAAAGATTTTTCCCGATATCAAGTGTAGAAAGTCTTTTTGTATCTCGTGAAGTATATCGCGTGAAGTTGGTAAAACTTGCTGTACTTAGTTTAGATGACAAACTTTTGCTAAATAATCGATTTCAATTTCATGAGATGTAAATTTGGTGATCTTTCATAGATTTTAATTTCTGTATATAAGGAGCCCACTGGACTTGAAGTACCCCGCTCCCTCCTTACAAACTTTAAATACGGCTGTTATATTTTTGTGTACACTTCTATAGATATACCACATAATTCAACATACATGCCAGAAAACATACACTCATGTAAACTGCAGTAAGATCTACGAATATCCATCCATTCATCTTCAGAGCCTAGTACTCTTATACTGGGCAGGATCTTCAGATACACCGTCCAAAGTGTCCTGTCAAAATTTTCCGATTGTATTCCCTATTGCCTCCTTCCGATGCATATTATCCAGCCATTTCGCTCATAGTCCATTTCTAGATCTCCTGTTAGTTGGCCAAGCTCAGATATACTAACTACATATCCAAAGCTTCAACCTCTCAAATTGTAGCACTAATAGCTCAACTATTAGGTATTTCTTTACTGCCCACAAGGGGCTAAACACAGAAGGGACAAACAAGGACAGACATAGGTATTAAGTCGATTACATCGACCCAGTGCGTAACTGGTACTTAATTTATCGACCCCGAAAAGATGAAAGGCAAAGTGGACCTCAGCGGAATTTGAACCCAGAGCGTAACGGCAGACGAAATACGGCTACGCATTTCGCCCGGGTGCTAACGGTTCTGCCAGCTCTAGGGACAGCCTAATTTTCTAGCTACGCACTCCGTCAAGCGACACTTCGGAGGCCGCTTGTATTCACGATGCTACTCTTGACCATTACTCAAAATTCATAACTGTGCGGTGAAAATGAATAAATAGAACTTATCTTTCCATATTGTTTAGAGGAACATTATAGTGTTAAAACTGTAAGGGGTTAACGACCGAGACAAGTGAAACGAATAGCCTTTGTTAGCATTTCATTCTGAGTGAAGTAATGGGTTAGTGGAAAGGAGATCGAAGGAGATAATGCTAAAAAGGAGACGGTGTACTTATAAGAGAGGTCGGTGGGACGTTAGAAATCCCGGAGGTGGGTGCTTAGAAGGGTGCAATAAATCAACATTGATAGGGGAATTCGTTGTCAAAACTTTTTTTTAATGGCGCGAATAGGCGTCGAAGGTTTGTTGGGGCTGAAACGTAGATTATACACACCAATGTACGTAAAGACATTTTACATATAAACTCATAGGAAAATATATATACACAGTCTCACACCTACATACGCTCACACACACGCACACATGCACGCGCGGGCACACACACACACACACACACATACACACGCCACCACACCACACCAAATGTAGACATTAATATACATAATGCCTTGCGGATCTGATTCCGTTATGTCACTACTGGGGCCTTATTTCTTGTTTCTCTTTTGTGTTGTGCGTGTGTTCATGTATGTTGTGTATGTGCAAGTATACACACACACACACACACACACACATATATATATATATATATATATATATATGTTTATGTATATGTTATTTATATATGTTATATATATATATTATATATATATTATATATATATATATATATATATGTATATATATATATATATATATATATATATATATTATTGTATGTATATGTATGTATGTATGTATGTATGTATGTACGTATATGTTAGTGGACACATACAGACATACACAAACGCACGCCTTCACACACACACACACACACACACCACACACACACACACTTTCTATATATAAACATCTTGACGGAGAATAAAATTATTGAACCTATTATTAATGCTCATTGTGTTCTTTTATCTTGCTTGAGATTCACCAAAAAGAAACGACGAGTGATTTCTCTTATTTACTGTGTTTGTTTCTCAATTGTTTTCAACGCCGAAAGACCTTCTTCACGTCTCCCGTCCCAACTATTTGCTATAACATACTTAGCTGATTGAAATGTGTTTCTGCTCTGTTTTCCAGTTTTTTGGGGCTTTTTTTTGCTTTTTTGCTTTTCTATTCTTTGTTCTCAGTAGGTATAAAAGCAAGATGTTGGAATTCACTGGAAAAATCAAATCCTTCAACTTTAGTACGCACACACACACGAACACACACACATACAAGCGTGTACACGCACATGCATATATGTGTATGTAGGTGTAAGTGTGTGTCCGTGTGTCCGTGTGTGTCTATGTGTGCATGTGTATGTAAGCATAAATGTATGTATGTATGTATGTATGTATGTATGTGTATATGTATGTATGTTTGCATGTATGTATGTATGTATGTATGTGTGTGTGTGTATGTATGTATGCATGCATGTATATATGACGTGTAATGTGCAATATATTATGTAGCTAAATGTGATTTCATGTATGTGTAAAGTGGGGAATGCGTATGGAAACATATGTGTATGTGCATGTGTTATTATATATATATATATATATAATGTATATATATAAATATATATATATATGTGTGTTTTGGTGTGTGTATGTACGTATATATATATATATATTGTATATGTATATGTATATATATATATATATATGTATGTATATATGCATATATGTATACATATATACATATACATTACATATATATGAGTATACGTATGTATATGTATATATGTATACATATATGCATATATACATATACATATATGTATATATATATACATACATACATACATACATACATACATACATATACAATGTATATATATATATATATAAATATATTATATATATATATATATTATATATGCGCGTTTTAAATATACATACATATATACACATATATACTTATAAGAAAGAATCGCATGTCAAATTTATACGTATAGATATATATATATATATATATATATATATACTCTGATATATATGTACATATATAAATATATATAAGTGCATATATACACTCATATATATATATACACATATAATCTATACATATTATATATATATATATATACATATATATATATATATATATATATATATATATATATAATATATATATATATATATATAATATATTATTATATATATATATAATATATATATTATATATATATAAGTATATATATGTGATATATATGTAGGTGTGGGGGTGTATACACATAGATATATATATGTATTAATAATATACGGGCTGAAATACGCATATATGTACAATTATATACATGGTGTGGGTGCGTATGGCTGGTGGGTGTATGCTTGCTGCCAACTCACTGTTACGTATGACCATCTATTGTGCTCCCCTCTTCTTTCCTTTTAAGATGTCGAATCTCTTTGCCATGAGGTCTCTAGTGATGAAAGCATACATCAGTGTGGCAAGACGAAAATGCAACGATCTGAACGACCGAAGCATCTGTTTCTATATCTTTATATATAAAAGTGAAGTTGTGTTTCTGTCTGTCTCCTACGATTTAGATTCCTAACTACTCCCACATTTTGCGGTGCAGTTTAACCAAAATCGGGTATCTTATAGTCGTGATTCATATCGAGCACTTCTGGGTATTAGAGCGCGTCTACGATGAGTCTACGATTTAAAAAAAAATTACCATCATTTTTTTCCATTTTAATGCATTTTTATCGCTATTATATAAGGGAAGTAACTCTCTAAAAATGTCTACGATGAGTCAACGATTTATAAAAAAAGTTTACCATAATTTTTTTCCATTTTTAATGCATTTTTTGGCTATAAATCTCCAAAAATGTTTATATAGTTATTTCCCTTACAAACCCGAGCAACGCCGGGCGATACTGCTAGTGAGTATATATAGATATATAGGCAGTCATATTGAATGGGTGTATAATTTTGCGTTTGCTTATCTAAGTATATACAGACATGTGCGTGTGTTTATATATGTGTATGTGTGAGTGTGGGTGTGCGTGCGTGCGTGCATGCGTGTGTGTATATGTATGCATGTATGTATGTATGTATAGATTGAAAGATACATACATTTATACGTACACACACACATGTACATGCATACCCACATACATATATACCCACATACATATATACCCACATACATATATACCCACATACATATAGAGTGTTCGGATTAAATTTGCCAATTTGCATAAAATAAAAGTATTTTCAGAAGTAAAAGAATATCAACTAGATTATGGCTAGGAGATAAACTTCTACTCAAAGTAACACCACCTGGCACTTAAGGAATTCCAGTTTGAGAATCACTTTGTGTCTTCTACCAGTGTAAGAAATCCTTGAACATGATGGTGAGTGTTGAATCTTCTCCTTTATTGATGTCACTGAAGAAAATACCATCACACCGTCCGAAGGAAGTGTCGTACATATTCCATAACGTAGTTGTATATACATTGTATCTAAAGAAAATATAGGATGCTTTGTATTGCCTTGAGCTCTCAGTTGCAACTGGTAACGTTGGGGCACTATCCTGACATACGACGTCTTGAGCGTCTCAACTTTGTGGATTCCATCCATCTCTAGGTCTGACAATAGGAGTTTCTTCTAAAAGCTTTTTATATGCAACACATTTTCTGGGCTGTACGTGGGCTGTTCACGCGTTGGGAGGCGCAATGATGTTTTTATGTTTTCGCCCAAAGGGACAGCTAGGAACATCGTATACACAGAAGTATTCGAGTGAAGAGAAGACATTGCAACCTACACATGCGCCTTCGTTCCCTAGAGGGAAAGGACTAGATTGGGATTAGTCGTTGCCTACTAGGAGCTCTTACATACCCGGGCAACGCCGGGCTATGCTGCTAGTACATACATAAATACATACATACATACATACATACATTCATACATACATACATACACACATATACAACCATTACCATCCCGTTCCCAGCGGAAAATGAGAAGCTGCAACAGATCAATGCAATGAAATAGTTAATGAATATGTACAGCAACACGTTAGATGTAACACAAATAAGGAGACACATAAGAGACGGTAAAGAAAAACGACGCACACACACACACACACATATCGCATTTCACCAACAGAAACAAAAAAACTATAGCATTAGACCCAACAAATAATTACGCTAGTCTAATCTAGGACTCGGTTTTATCTACAAGGGATCACAATATTCTATAAAGGGCGGCGAGCTGGCAGAATCGTTAGCACGCCAGGCGACATGCGTAGCCGTATTTCGTCTGTCGTTACGTTCCAAGTTCAAATTCCGCCGAGCTCGACTTTGCCTTTCATCCTTTCGGGGTCGATAAATTAAGTATCAGTTACGCACTGGGGTCGATGTAATCGACTTAATCCCCATGTCTGTCCCCTCTGTGTTTAGCCCCTTGAGGGTAGTAAAGAAATAAATATTCCATAAAGAGCAGTAAGCTGCGTACATCGCATCCTAACAGATTAAACACTGACCGCTTATGCACTGAAGCAAAAATATAAAATTGAAAGAAAAACCGTAGTAAGCTTTAACAACAACAGACCCTATTACTAGTTGAAAGCCTACTTTCAAATATATGGACACACATACAATAGAATCATAATAATGCTATCTTTTCCACTCAATAGGACAAGCATAAGATGCAAAAGCTCATCATCATTGTTCGACCGTGGTCGAGACAATGGAATTTACCATGCTACGCCAGACTTCACGGTCCATCATGGCATTACGGAGGTCCTGTTGCTGGATGCCTGTATCCCTGGAGATTACATCAGGGTAGGAGAGTGTGCGCCCTCATGTATTGCGAGTAGATGGCTTCCAGAGGAGAAGAGTAGAAATTACCTCTTTTTCAGCTCTACAACAATGTCCAGCTAACTGCAAAAGCTCGCAGACATAACTGCGACAAGAATAGTAATACAAACGACACATATCGTGTTATGATACAACAGAAACACAACACCTGTCTCGCTCATATCGACTACACCTTAGCCACCGCTGTGGTTATCGACATCACACTCATCAGTTGTTAAAACTTGAAATAAACTTTAACTCAAAATGCACACTAATAGAACTCACACGACCTTATTTCATGAAAATGTTTTCAATATTCTCATGGCCATAATCTGATCTAGATACTGTTGTAAATATACGCATGTCTGAGTCGGTACAGCATCAGCAAATGGAGGAGAACTCGGTAGTTGGCGTCTGAGGAAAGCTCATTTCGCAATTACATGATTTTGATTTCAAGCCGTACGGCCAGTTGAACTTCACTGCGCGTCGTTTTGGACCCGTTTATTCTACTATGACTTTGAGCTGACCAATACTTTCTGAGATTCATTAACCTGAAAATGTACGCAAGCCTACTATAAACACACGCACGCCACACACACACACACACACACACACACACACACACACATACACACACACACACACACACACACATGCACATGCACACACGCACACACATACATACACGCACATATACACACATATATATATACATATATGTTAAGATTTCCTTTAGATATGGCCATACTAATAATCTGGTGTATGATATATATATATATATATATATATATATATATGTAGGTCTTCTTTCAGTTTTCGTCTACTAAATCAACTCACAAGGTGTTAGTAGGCCCAGAACTATAATAGAAGACATTCTCCAAGGTGCTGTACAATTGGAGAAGTGTTAATTACCCGCACAGCCATACCTGCGCTATATATATATATATATATATATATATATATATATATATATATATATATATATATTATATAAAGAGGGAGAGAGAGAGTAACTTCACTTAAAGAATGACAAAAGAACAACTTTTATGTAATTACTTTCATTAGCTTACAGCTGTTTCTGTTATAGGAAGCACTGTGTCATAACTGAATGTTCCTCTGACATCTTATAGCAGAAACAATTGAAGCGTAATGAACGTGATTACAAAACTCCTGTAATTTTGTCATTTAGCAATTAATATTATACTTTTTACTCACTGATGCTTTACTTTAATGCATACGTGTACTAATTTTTAACAACTAGTTATTAGTATTTCTACGCTTAACCGAAGTCACAATGCATATATGTGGTGTATGTATATGACTCTGTGTGTGTATGTGTGTGTGTGTGTGTGTGTGTGTGCCAGAGGTACACTTAAGTATACAAAAAATTTTCTAAATGCATAATAAAATTCGTAAATATTGAATATATTATTTATATTATATTAGTAAATACCTAAGTAAATACTGAATACACACACACACGTCTGTGTGTGTGGTGTGTGTGTGTGTGTGTGTGCCAGAGGTACACTTAAGTATACAAAAAATTTTCTAAATGCATAATAAAATTCGTAAATATTGAATATATTATTTATATTATATTAGTAAATACCTAAGTAAATACTGAATACACACACACACGTCTGTGTGTGTGTGTGTGTGTGTGTGTGTGTGTGTGTGTGTGAATGTGTACCAAGCGTCAATGATTTAGATTTTCCAGTACATAATGTATCTAATTAGCAAATAATTATAAAACTAATTTTTTGTTAATAAATTGTACTGTTGAAAATGATATAATAAAATATTATATTTGAATAGAAAACATCTATAATTAGAAAAAAGAAAAACAACTTGACACTATATAGTTTTATAAAAGTTTACGTATCATATCAGTTTTATCTAATCAAATCTTCATAGACTGTGTAACTATTCGGAAAAGTAAAATTTATGTGAACACCAATAAAGCATATTTATAATGGCCACTTTATGTTGAGTATGGTTATTGTTATTGCCGAACCTATGTATTAATCAGCTCTTAAACTACACCGTATGTAATAAAAATTGACAAAAATTGCTTGGGGTTGGGTATGGTAAATGCACGGCAAGTTTGAAGCGATATAAGTACATGCTCGGATCTAATTAGCTTAGTGCTTCTAAAGAGTTCTACCATTCGTGGCGATGTATCCCTTGGGTAATCTATGAAATAGAACGAAAATAATATTCAGAAACGCAAAGTGTGTTAAGTAAAATTATAGTTTTTAAAATCACCTTTCAAGTGATTTAATTTTAAATATAAATGGTGATAAATATTATGAAGAGTAATAGCAAAATTTTATTGTTATTATTATTGCTATATTTATTCACATTCATATTATTATTATCACTATCAACATCATCATCATCATCATCATCATCATCATCATCATCATCATCATTATTATTGTTATTATTATTATTATTGTTATTATTATTGTTGTTATTGTTGTTGTTGTTGTTGTTGCTACTATTATTATCATAATAAACATCATTATCATCACCATCATCATCATCATCATCAATCATCATCATCATCATCATCATTATTATTATTATTATTATTATTATTATTGTTATTATTATTGTTGTTATTGTTGTTGTTGTTGTTGTTGTTGCTACTATTATTATCATAATAAACATCATTATCATCACCATCATCATCATCATCATCAATCATCATCATCATCATCTCATCATCATCATCATCATTATTATTATTATTATTATGAATTATTACTCTTTTACTCTTTTACTTGTTTCAGTCATTTCACTGCGGCCATGCTAGAGCTCCGACTTTAGCCGAGCAGATCGCCCCCAGAACTTGTTCTTTGTAAGCCTAGTACTTATTCTATTGGTCTCTTTTGCCGAACCGCTAAGTTACGGGGACGTAAACACACCAGCATCGGTTGTCAAGCGATGTTGGGAGGACAAACACAAACACACAAACATATACACACACATATATATATATATATTTCTTTATTGCCCACAAGGGGCTAAACATAGAGGGGACAAACAAGGACAGACAAAGGGATTAAGTCGATTACAACGACCCCCAGTGCGAAACTGGTACTTTATTTATCGACCCCGAAAGGATGAAAGGCAAAGTCGACCTCGGCGGAATTTGAACTCAGAACGTAGCGGCAGACGAAATACCGCTAAGCATTTCGCCCGGCGTGCTAACGTTTCTGCCAGTTTCCGTCTACCAAATCCACTCACAAGGCTTTGGTCGGCCCAAGGCTATAGTAGAAGACACTTGCCCAAGGTGCCACGCAGTGGGACTGAACCCGGAACTATGTGGTTCGTAAGCAAGCTCGTAACACAGTGTAGGTAAAAATACACCGGAGTCTTTTGTCATCTGTCAAGTCACAACAAGGGCCTCAGACTGATAATACTTTCCTTAAGATGTGCACTGTGCCCAATAAGGCTGCTTTTTGCAAGACATCAATCTCGCATGGATTTCTAGTTGCCTTACAGTCTTACCATTTCCACTTTCAATTCGGAGGACTCGGTGACTTTTTTCAACCTCTTTACTCACAACATTCATGACATTTGATATGGGTCCATCAATGATCTAACAGTATTTGTCTCTCTTGTTCAATATAACAATATCCGGCCGATGGTGTTCGATTACACGATCCGTCTGGAAATCATAGTCCCAGAGTATCGTTACTTTTCCATCCTCCTTCACTTGGTACACGTTCATATCAGTCCTCTGTTATTTCATATTGGTATTTACGGCATAAGAGCTAATGAAGATACATATACACTTTATCGCGGCGGTGCTTGTATTTTTTATGTACAAGGCTCTCACATCCATTTACCAAGTGGGTCGCATTTTCCACACTCTTTCCATAGAGTCTGCATTTCTGTGTGTCAGAAGTTTTATAGATGTTAAACTTCACTGAATTGGTAGCGAGAGCCTGGTCTTGTGCAGCAATGATCAGGCTTTCGATGGTACGCTTCAAATCACTTCGCTCAAGCCATGCCCACGATGCTGTATTATCCTTAACGTCTTGTGTATTCCTTTCAAACTGTCCATGCATTCTCATTTCAAGAAGGTCTTCTTTTCTCTTCTCCTCAGCTCTTTGCTTAAACTCTTCCTTGTCCATCATTTCATCAGCATATCCACCCTTATCTTTCGCGGCATATTGCAGCAGGTCTTCATCACTATTTATCAAATACTCGGCAAGCGTTCTCCTTTCACTCCTTATACACTGCTCTATACTAATTAGTCCTCTGCCACCTTTCTTTCTTTTCATATGCAGTCTGTTCACGTTTGCTTTAGGGTGTGGCGCCCTATGCAGCCTCATCAACATTCTCGCCTTTCTATCTAGTGTTGATATTTCCTCATTAGTCCATTTGAAGATGGACGCACTATATCTGAAGACAGCAACTGCCCAGATATTCAGTGCGGTAATCAAATTTTTGGCATTGAGGTTGGATTTCAATACCATCTTCACCATTTTTTTGATACGCCTCGCTGACCTTGACCTTCATTTCTCTGTGTAGAACGTCATCCAGCTCCAAAATCCCTAAATATATATACCGTATACCGTCGGGTTCACCCATGGTGTCTCCTGATGGTAACCGCAATCTTCTGCAGGCTGCTTTCTTCCCTGTTTTTATATTAAGTACTGAGCATTTGGTAATCCTAAATTCCATACTGATGTCCCTACCATACTTCTAGACTGTTTTGGTTAAAGAATCTATCTTTTCAAATTTCCGAAACAATTTCAGGCCATCGATAAACAGAAGATGGTTCAATGACGGGCCTTTCTTCCCACATCGGTAACCAATCTTAACTTTCCTTAGTGTCATTGTTATGGGTATTAGTGCAATTACAAAATGTAACGGAGGTCACTTTGGAAGATTCCCCTTTTAATATTAACTTCTCCAAGGAATACATTACTTGAGTACAATTTGGTTTTCCACCCTTTCATGCTATGTATCAGAAAATTTGTGATATTGTCAGCAACACCAAACATCTGCATGCATTCAACGATCCAAGAATGAGACATCATATCATATGCCTTCTTAAAGTCAATCCAAGCCATAGACATGTTTGTATGATGTCTCTTACAATGCCTCAAAACTGTTTTATCGATGACCAGGTGAGCCTTGCTACCCTGAGAACTCTTCCTAATCCTTTTTGTTCCGTTTGTAGTATTTCTTCCTGTGCCAGGAAAGTATATGTCTTTGCCGCACATATCCCACTGAGTATCTTCTATATTATGTTTAGGCATGCTATGGGATGGTAGTTTCCCACAATATTCCCCTTTCTTCTATCTCTCATTACAAGTGTTGTCCTCCCAGTCACCATCCACGCGGGTATTGTATCAATGAGGATTTAGTATTTTTCATTTGCAAAATGAGCTCCCTTTAATTTTGCTCAGATTGCTTTCAATTTCGGTGTATCGATGCAACTCTGAATTTTGATTACGATCATCCAATTACTTTATCTCATAAATTAAAGAACCTGATGTTATTTGGAACGCATGCACTTATATATTAATGATGTACACAAATATATGACAGGTAATCATAATACTGAAATACGCATAATATGCAGACAAATATATTAATATTACAAACTTTAAAAAAATAATAATGATAACATACAATCAATGAAGTGACAAAAGAAACAACAAGATGATACATAGGTATTTCTGTTTATTTAGAAACCTACAATGAATGGATCATTTCACAGGCGCTAAACTATAAATTTCACAGGGTACAACCTTAAAGTTGACACCGCTCCGCGAAACGCAGAAAATTTCTGCCTCACTATTGGCTATAAATACACAGTTCTTTCGAGTTTTAAACCTCTGTAACTTTTTCCGCTAATTTCTTTCTCCGCGACATCATACCTTCATAGCAATTAGATTGGAAAACTTTATTATTATACCCGATTTTCATATTTTTTTGTCTTTTAAAAAATGCATATTTTGCGAATGAAAAAAACTAGATCCCTCAATAATAATATGGGTCCCGGCATATTACAGCAAATCTTCGTCAGTATTTATCAAATACTTGGCAAGCGTTCTCCTTTCACTCCTTATACAATGGTCTATTATCATCATCATCATCATCATCATCATCATCATCATCATCATCATTATTATCATTATTATTATTGTGGAAATGCCATTTGGCGGAACGGTAAAGTGCACGTTGATAATAATATAGCAGACGCGTTATTGGAATAAGTTCGGGAAGAACTGTTGTTGCTGGTGGAGATAGTAGTTGCGACAGTAACTACTGTAGATGGTAGTGGTGTCAGCGACGACAACAAGTTTGGTGAATAAATAGATTATGTTAGCATGAAAGTAGATACGGTAACCGAGCAATGGATAGAAAGTAGTTTGGCAGCAGTGATGGGATGGGCAGCCACAAGATCACAAAGGTTTACTTTTTCTTTTTGTCCATACCATTGTTGGTGTTGTTAAACTGTTTTAAACCAAACCCTCTATTGTTGAATAGAGGGTTTGGTTTTAATCTCAAATGTAGTCAAGAGGTGAGGGGAGGATTTATATCTTTTACTCTTTTTACTTGTTTCAGTCATTTGACTGCGGCCATGCTGGAGCACCGCCTTTAGTCGAGCAAATCGACCCCGGGACTTATTCTTTGTAAGCCCAGTACTTATTCTATCGGTCTCTTTTGCCGAACCGCTAGGTGACGGGGACGTAAACACACCAGCATCGGTTGTCAAGCAATGCTAGGGGGACAAACACAGACACACAAACACACACACATATATATATATACATATATACGACAGGCTTCTTTCAGTTTCCGTCTACCAAATCCACTCACAATGCATTGGTCGACCCGGGGCTATAGCAGAAGACACTTGCCCAAGATGCCACGCAGTGGGACTGAAACCGGAACCATGTGGTTGGTTAGCAAGCTACTTACCACACAGCCACTTCTGCGCCTGGTATATATATATATACTTTTTTATGTGAATCACAAGTTCTTCAGAATGTAAAAAAAACCCAATAAAATGACGAAAATTAGTAAGGAGTTAATTAAAATCATTTCAGCGGTCAAAGATGACGTTTAGAAAACAAGGAGTTAAATATTTTAGTGAAAGAAATTTCTACCATGATTTTAAAATGCGCGATACAAAAGATTAAAAAAAAAAAGAAAATGGAAAAATCCCTACAGCAACAGTAAAACTCTGTCTTTGGACAATTATTCCAGAAGCCCACCATAATTGTTTAATAGATGGAAGACTACAGATTCCATTGAACATTATAATATTTGCAATGACTCTACGCTCCAGAAAATTATTAAGGGGGCATATGGTCGAAGGATGCTTCAATCGGACCTATGTGCAGTAACCCAGTGGGCACAAAGAAAAAAACAATATATATACGCGCAGGAGTGGCTGTGGTAAGCAGCTTGTTTACCAACCACATGGTTCCGAGTTCAGTCCCACTACATGGCACCTTGGGCAAGTGTCTTCTACTATAGCCTCGGGCCGACCAAAGCCTTGTGAGCGGATTTGTTAGATGGAAACTGAAAGAAGCCGGTCGTATATATGTATATATATATATATATATATATGCGTGTGTGTGTTTGTGTGTCTGTGTTTGTCCCCCTAGCATTGCTTGACGACCGATGCTGGTGTGTTTATGTCCCCGTCACTTAGCGGTTCGGCAAAAGAGACCGATAGAATAAGTACTGGGCTTACAAAAGAATAAGTCCCGGGGTCGAGTTGCTTGATTAAAGGCGGTGCTCCAGCATGGCCGCAGTCAAATGACTGAAACAAGTAAAAGAGTAAAAGAGCTGAACGAAAAAAAATTGAGCTCGTCCACTTGGAAAAGAGGGTAAACTCAAACAACCATATACACTACCGCCAGGAGACCTACTTGAACCGTCGGATAATATCAGAGACTTAGGTGTAACTGTCGACAGCAACCTTATCTGGAGTGTACTCATGAACAAGAAGTCGATGTGGTCCGCAGAATGTGCATCTTCAGAACTTTCCATGAAACCATCATCCTTCTTTTCTCTACATTCGCTCGGCCCAGATCGAATATTGCTGCTCATTGAGGTCCCCACAATTATTATTATTATCATCATTATTATCAATAATATTAATACTCCATTTTGTTTCTTGTAAGTTACCTGATGCGTGTGTCACACTTAAAGAAAGAACTTTTGTTGCTCAAGTAAAAACTTTGTAATTTCTGTGTTGAGCAAGGGAGAGAGGGTGTGAGAGAGAACGAGAGAGAGAGGGGGGAGGGAGTCGCTGATAGATATTTGAATTCTTTTCTACGATTGAACTGAAATTGACCCCTGGCTATTAAAGGCCACACACACACACACACACATTTGTTTTAGGTCTTCTGCCCATCCGAATTCGGCCACACACCAGATAACATGTCTTATGTTACTCTCTTTACTCTTTTACTCTTTTACTTGTTTCACTCATTTGACTGCCGCCATGTTGGAGCACCGCCTTTAGTCGAGCAAATCGACCCCGGGACTTATTCTTTGTAAGCCCGGTACTTATTCTATCGGTTTCTTTTGCCGAACCGCTAAGTAACGGGGACGTAAAGACACCAGCATCGGTTGTCAAGCAATGCTAGAGGGACAAACACAGACACACAAACACACACATACACATACACATGCACATATATATATACATATATACAACAGGCTTCTTTCAGTTTCCGTCTACCAAATCCACTCATAAGGCATTGGTCGGCCCGGGGCTATAGCAGAAGACACTTGCCCAAGGTGCCACGCAGTGGGACTGAACCCGGAACCATGTGGTTGATTAGCAAGCTACTTACCACACAGCCATGTTCTGAAATATAAATGTTGAAATTGTTTTAATTACAAAATTACACCTCAGCTAAAAAACATCTTTTGGCTTTCGAATACAACCTTTGCTTTCGCCTTCTATAATTTTTTAAAGTTACAATTTCAGTGTTTTCGTCAAGATTTTACCAATTTCTGTTTTTCTTCCATCAAGCAATTGACATCGTTAGGGAATATCTCTTTTATGTCACTGTATGTTTTCTGGTTAATTTTGATGGTGAGAACGTGTGCTGGTGGCGTGTTGTGTGTAGTAGGGCGGCAAGCTGGCAGAAACGTTAGCACGCCGGGCGAAATGCGTAGCCGTATTTCGTCTGCAGTTACGTTCTGAGTTCAAATTCCGCCGAGGTCGACTTTGCCTTTCATCCTTTCGGGGTCGATAAATTAAGTACCAGTTACGCACTGGGGTCGATATAATCGACTTAATCCGTTTATCTGTCCTTGTTTGTCCTCTCTGTGTTTAGCCCCTTGTGGGTAGTAAAGAAATAGGTATTATGAAATCTGTAATGTTTGTGCTTATGTTGTCTTTTATATAGGAAACGAGTTTTTCATCTTTTGTGTTTATGGCTGTAATCGAGTCTGTGTGTGTTGGTGTGTGTGGCAGTGGCAGTAGTGGTGTCGAAAGTGTTGTTGTGAGTGTGTGTTGTTCTTGTTGTTGTTGATGTTGGGAAGCACTATTTGTTCGTGCTTCCCCTGTGTGTCTTTTTGCTTCTTCCTCCTCTTCTTCTTCGGAGGCACTAATACCCATAACAATGACACCAAGGAAAGTTAAGATTGATTACCGATGTGGGAAGAAAGGCCCCGTCATGGAACCATCTTCTGTTTATGGATGACCTGAAATTGTTTGGAAAATTTGAGAAACAGATAGATTATTTAACCAAAACAGTCTAGAAGTATGGTAGGGACATCAGTATGGAATTTAGGATGACATCGTTAAAAAGAATTAAATTCATAAAACCGAAAAAAGTCAAAAATATTAATTCTATTTTTTCCCTTCAATAGACATGGTATGATTTGTTATGAAAATGTTATCAGATTCAATAAGATGTTTAATTATTTCGGTTTTGTATGATTTGTTATAAAAATATTATGAGATTCAAGAGAGAAACTTGGCTGTTTTTTCTAGCAAATTGAACAACCACACAGAGTTGTTCAATTGGCTCTTTTGTTGATGTGAATAAGTGAACAAAAACTAAAAGACACATACACACGTGCACACGCACGAAGGTGAACACACACACACACAACACACACACACACACACACTCACACACACACATATTAATGTGTGTGTGCGCGTGCGATGATAAGTATCGCGTGGTGGAAATAAAAGCAACTTTCTCTTTCTATATTTTTGGTTTTGTTAGAATTTCTGTTTTGGTGAGGATTTTTCCAATTTCTTTTTTCTTGTATCAAGCAATTGACGAAAGCCTTTTAAAAAAATTAAATTCATAGAGTCGAACAAAATCAAAAATATTGATTCTATTTTTTCCCTTTACTTTTTACTTTCTCACAATATAATTAATTACCGTATCCTATATACTCTGTCCTTGCATATTACTCTTTTACCTTTTTACTCTTTTACTTGTTTCAGTCATTTGACTGCGGCCATGCTGGAGCACCGTCTTTAGTCGTACAAATCGACCCCGGGACTTATTCTTTTGTAAGCCCAGTACTTATCCTATCGGTCTCTTTTGCCGAACCGCTAAGTAACGGGGACATAAACACACCAGTATCGGTTGTCAAGCGATGTTGGAGCGGGGACAAACACACACACACAAACACACACACACAAACACACACACACACACATATATATATATATACATATATACAACGGGCTTCTTTCAGTTTCGGTCTACCAAATCCACTCACAAGGCTTTGGTTGGCCCGAGGCTATAGTAGAAGACACTTGCCCAAGGTGCCACGCAGTGGGATTGAACCCAGAGCCATGTAGTTGGTAAACAAGCTACTTACCACACAGCCACTCCTGCGCCTATTAGGTGAGTATTTCAGAAATATTTTCACGTTTTAAACAAAAACTGTCTAATACATTCGTATGTTTTTAATTGAAACACTCAGAATCATTTGAGCGTCTGCGCAGAAGGAGAGGACGGTTGCGCGAGAAACTGTGGGTGGAAATAAAGAATCAAAATCTCGTGAAGATGAGACACAGAAGAAACGAAATAAACGAAGAGGAGAGGGAGCGTATTTTAGGGTAGAGGAGGGAACGAAATCAGCAAAGGATAGAAGAAATGAGCCAGGAGCAAGGAGAAGTGTATTTTCAAAATAAGAGAGATAGAGATCAACAGAATCGAGAACTCACGAGTCGAGAGCAAAGGCATTGGTTACTTAGAAAATATGAGAAACAGAGTTGGATCTCTCTCGTTATACCAGCAAACCACAAAATCGCACCAGCCAGCATCACCATCACTTCCAAGCCCGTTATGTGTGTGTGTGTGTGTGTGTGTGTGTGTGTATACTCTTACTCTCTTTTACTTGTTTCAGTCATTTTGACTGCGGCCATGCTGGAGTACCGCCATTAGTCGAGCAAATCGACCCCCAGGACTTATTCTTTGTAAGCCTAGTACTTATCTATCAGTCTCTTTTGCCGAACGGCTATGTAAGTTACGGGGACGTAAACACACCAGCATCGGTTGTCAAGCGATGTTAGCGGGGGGGGGGGGAAACACAAACACACAAACACACACGACATATATATACATATACATATATAAGACGGGCTTCTTTCAGTTTCCGTCTACCAAATCCACTCACAAGGCTTTGGTCGACCCGAGGCTATAGTAGAATACAGTTGCCCAAGGTGCCATGCAGTGGGAGTGAACCCAGAACCATGTGGTTGGTAAGCAAGCTACTAACCACACAACCACATATTTCGTTTTGGGATTTGGTTTGCAAGGTTCTTTATATGAGTTCGTGTGTTGAAGCATATTCTGTTGTGTCTGGGGAGAGTAAATTTCTTTTTCTGCCTTATAATTTTTCTTATTTTCATTTTCCTAAAATTTTCGTTGCCTCTTGCAACCTTTTCAATAGTCTTGACTCTGTCCGTTATTTACGCTGCGTTCCTTTTTGTTTGCGCGCATGTATGTGGGTCTGTGTGTGTGCATGTGTGTGTATGTATATGTGTGTGTGTATGCATATGTATATATGTATGTATGTGTGTGCATCTGTATGTATGTATTCTGCATATTTATGTGCTTGTACACCTGGTACTGCATCAGGGTATTTGCTAATATTATTTAAGATATCGCACAGTATCCAATATCGTGATGTTGTTGATTGAAGATACTGTACCTACCGGGGGTTTATACTGTCTGTCAAGTCACAACAAGGACCTCAGATAGACACAAGAACCTCAGACAGACATAACAAATACCTTAGACATTATTTTACGCAATATGCTGATTTTTACAATACTTCTAGATTGTAGGGTATTTCTAAAGTTTCCAGATGTTTCTTCAGATTGGATGGTATTGAATCTAATGGTCCGATGTCTATGGGGATAACCTTTATGTTTGACTCTTGTGGCAACCACATCTCAATTCTCAGGTTTCCATACTTATGAATCTTTTCTCTTTTTTTTTTTCATATATTGATCTCCTAGCACGTCGAATATTAAGCACTCTCAGTTATTTTTCTTAAAGGTTACTATATCTGGCCGTCGGTGCTCTAATACCGTGTCCCCTTTCCGTCCATTACCTTTTCAGGTGTATGTTGGTACCAAGCACCCGTTATCTCGTACCCATACTTCCGGCATAGGAGCCAGTGAAGCTTTTGGGCCACCTTGCACTTGTACTCATTCTGCGCAAGACTTTCACAAGTACTAACCATATGAGTCACGCTCTCGACCCTCTTCCCTCGCATTCTGCAGTGGTTCGTTGCACTTGTCTGGTATATACCCCTTTTCACTGAGTTGGTATTCAATGCTTGATCCTGGGCAGTGAGGATTAGGCTTTAAGTATTCTTTTTTAGGTCACCTTTGTTAAGCCACCTTCATGATGCTTCCTGGTCTTTTAATTTGTTATTTTCACGGTGGAACTGACCATGTAATTCCATGTGGAGTAGGGTTTCTTCTCTCTCGCTGGTTATTCGTGATCGGAATTCATGAGCACTCTCAAGTCTATTTTTGGTAAATCCTTCTGCATTAGTAGCATACTGTAGAAGGTCTTGTTTAATGTTTTCCAAATATTCTACCATGTTTCTTCTTTCACTGTTGATGCACTCCCGTACGCTAATCGACCCACGTCTACCTTTACACATCTTCATGTAGAGCCTGTGTACGTTCGCCTTTGCCTTTCATCCTTTCGGGGTCGATTAAATAAGTACCAGTTACGCACTGGGGTCGATATAATCGACTTAATCCGTTTGTCTGTCCTTCTTTGTCCCCTCTGTGTTTAGCCCCTTGTGGGTAGTAAAGGTATTATTATTATTATTATTATTATTATTAGTAGTAGTAGTAGTAGTAGTAGTAGTAGTAGTAGTAGTAGTAGTAGTAGTAGTAGTAGTATCATTATTATTACTATTTCAGGTCGGTGAATTGACCAAATCGATAGAGCGTCGGACAAAACGCTGAGGTATTTATAGCAGCTCTTTATGTTCTGCCAAAGTCAACTGTGTGTGTGTGTGTGTGTGTGTGTGTGTGTGTGTGTGTGTGTGTGTGCGCGCGCGTGCGCGTGTGTGTGTGAGTGTGTGTATGTGTGGTGGTGGGGGGGGTACGTGCGCACACACACACATACACACACAGTTGAAAAGCCATGGAATGAAAAAAATAATTAAATTGAGAGAGGGGGAAAAAAAAGAATGAATAGATCTGAGAAAACGTTTTGCAAAGCATTTAGATGAGAATACGAATACATGTAGAAGCTGTAAAAGATGCTCTTGAGTCATTTCTTTTTGTTGTAATAAAACTATATAAGCTATCAATTTTGCATAATGTTTAAATATTTCGTGATGAAAAAATATCTTATCAAAGATATACAAATGGGTGCTTTGGGAATTGAAGTTTTTCTTAAACCACTGTTAACAGCTACGTATTCTCAGTGGCGGACTATTTCATACATACCTTTTTGTCTTCTAAGTCAAGAAATAAAGTTAAACTCTTTTCCAAAAATCGTTATGTAGCAAATGGAGGCGCAATGGCCCAGTGGTTAGGGCAGCGGACTCGCGGTCGGAGGAGCGCGGTTTCGATTCCCGGACCGGGCGTTGTGAGTGTTTATTGAGCGAAAACACCTAAAAGCTCCACGAGGCTCCGGCAGGGGATGGTGGTGATCCCTGCTGTACTCTTTCACCACAACTTTCTCTTACTTCCTGTTTCTGTTGTACCTGTATTTCAAAGGGCCAGCCTTGTCATTCTCTGTGTCACGCTGAATCTCTCCCGAGAATTACATTAAGGGTGCACGTGTCTGTGGAGTGCTCAGCCACTTAAACGTTAATTTCACGAGCAGGCTGTTCCGTTGATCGGATCAACCGGAACCCTCATCGTCGTAACCGACGGAGTGCTTCCACATGTAGCAAATAGAAATACACGCTTTGAGGAAATGCGAGAAGATTAATTTAACGAGAAATTTTCATTGGATATTTTTCTAATCAGAGAAAAGAGAATACTCTTACTCTTTACTCTTTTACTTGTTTCAGTCATTTGACTGCGGCCATGCTGGAGCACCGCCTTTAGTCGAGCAACTCGACCCCGGGACTTATTCTTTGTAAGCTCAGTACTTATTCTATCAGCCCCTTTTGCCGAACCGCTAAGTGACGGGGACATAAACACGCCAGCATCGGTTGTCAAGCAATGCTAGGGGGACAAACACAGACACACAAAACACACACGAACACCACACACACACACACATAAATATAATATATATATATTATATATATATATAATTATATATATATATTTGTTACACACACGTGCACACATACATACACCCACTCACACACACACATTGCTTAAATATATACATTACTCTTACACACATTCAAATCTACTCGCCATTAATACTACCACGACACTGGACACACACACACACTACTACTCAACACACGCTGGCACGCTACATACGCCCCCACCCCTTCCCCTCCCTCCCTTCCTCCTTCCTTCATTTTCTTACTACTGACCACTTGTCTGTTGCCTACTACTGTTCGCCCTACCTCACACGCCTACACACAGACGCACACACTAACACATACACATATTTTTTGTTTTTTTATCTCGCCTCACACACACATACACACACGCACACGCACACACTCACACATACACACACGCACACGCACACACTCACACATACACACACATCTGTTGCGTTACCAACCCTGTCTCCACTCTTTTGGCTTTAAAAACCTACTTTGCTCTTGTTATCGTAAACTTCCGCCTTTCACCATGTGTACTTCGTAAACACCAGTCGTTTTTTTCTCCATCTCCTGTTGCCCACTTTGGGATCTTCCTTTCCTCTCTCTTCCTTCTTTATGTTTCCGACGAAGAGCTCCGCTCGAAACGTCATACCTTCCTGCATCCATATTTCCTGAGCGCCTATTAATAATAATACTGTAATTGTTCCACTGTTGTTGTTTTTTTGTTTTCCCGTTTGGATTAAAATTATATATATACATATATACGACGGGCTTCTTTCAGTTTCTGTCTACCAAATCCATTCACCAGGCTTTGGTCGGCCCGAGGCTA
>NW_021832841.1:42500-57500 GCF_006345805.1 Octopus sinensis
GAGATATAAAAAGATCCCGGAGCCCAAACTGAGAAAAACAAAACGGTTGTTCAATAGAGGACACTGTAATTTGTTAATATACTTATAACGATTTTTTTTCTTTTCGGATCTGACTCATTGAATGCATAAACCAGTGGTTCTCAAACTGGGGTCCCCGCTCCCCTAGGGGACTGTGAAGGGACGCTGAAGTATCGTGAAAACGGGTGGCTTCAGACAGTTAAGTTTTAAAATTTCAAGACTTTCAAACTTTTGCATGCTTTCAACTTCTTTTGTCGTTGACCTCAAAAACCCACGCCACTCCTACACACTCATTTGCTAATCACACTTGTTCAAGTGCGACTGGCCGATGGAAAATATGCAGGTGTAATGGTTGATCGTGCATGTGCTGTCGGTATTCTACGCCCACATGATACACCACTCCACTATTACAATCCACACGTTTGCATGCCTCTCGTTGTTGTTATCCTCAACGGTACATGTTCCCGCATGACCTGGCCCTTTGCCAGACAACCATTCTCATCCTGCATGGTGGTTGGTCTTTGTAAGGCATGGTTGTTTTTCATGGCAACGTGTTCCGAGAGAAATGTCTTCTCAACGGTTATCAATTCACAGAGTTTTATCACAGAGGTGAAACAACGCTCACTTGCACTTTGGATTTCTTCCACAATTTAGAGTGAGGGGTAAAATTTATTGTTAATTAATACATCCAAAAGAGCTACACTAAGGCAAATATGCACACCGTAGTATACGATAAATTCGAAATAAATATACAATGTAGTTATATTAAATTGGTTTACTGAATTTTATCTCTTTTTATAAAAAGGACAATGAGATATGACGAATCTTATTTGAAATTTGGTTTTACTGTGATAAAGTCTGGCGGATAAGGGAACCACAGAGTGTTTTGTGCTCCGACGTTTAGGCATCTACTTAAGTCCAGCAAGTTAAAGAGGCATCCCAGTTCAATAAATAGAGATGTCAACTTCTTCAGATGCGAAACCGACAGATTGACGAAATCCAGAATTCATGACACGGGAATGTTTTTGCTGGACATTACTGCTGGCTGGTTTGAAAGCATCCTACGAGATTTCAGGGAAAATAGCTGTTACCAAAAAGCCCCACAATATCGGTGAAGAATTGATATTGCCTTGCTACAAAGATATTATATCAAATGTGCTAGGAAATTCTGAACTTCAGAAGCTCAAGCATGTCTCTCTCTCAAACAGTACTGTTAGCATCCAAATAACTGAGTTGTCTGATAACATTCTGTCGCAGGTGATCTCTAAGACACACAATTCACTTTTGAAATTTTTCGCAGTCCTGCTTGATGAAACGACGGATGTTTCCAACTCAGTTCAACTTTGCGTCTGTGTACGTAAGAATCACCCGGAGGACGAATTCCTGCTTTGTGAAACCCTCAGCACCAAAACAACCGCAAGGGAAATATTTAACAAAGTGAACAAATTTTTTGAGGCACATGATATCAACTGGGAGCGGACATTGGTGTGTGCACCGACGGCGCTCCGGAGATGATGCCATGTTCAACCAACTACGAGTGTGAGACCGCGTTTTCCACTCTCTTTGCTGTCAAAACGAAGTCATGAAATCGACACCAGAAATGAGGGTTGCCGAACATAGAAGAGCTGGTTACTTCGCTGCAAATAAAATGATAAATGGTCTGCTTTTGTAAATAAATAATTTCTTATATAACTTTTGTTGTTAACATGATATGCATCAAGTATTGAGGAAAAGGAAAGGCAAACTTTCAGTGGAGGAAGAGAAGACAGTGTTTCAATTAAAATTGTGCATACCAGTGGTCCAATTGACATTAGCTTCTGTACATTTTGGGTTGCTACTAAAATTCTTCTGCTGAAAATAGGTAAATTGGTTGAAGTGCACCTCTTGGATAATCAATAAGAGGAATTACCTGACAATAGGGAAGAATAGAATCCCAAACATGGTGAAAGAGAAAGGTGTTGACAAAAGTTCGAGAGCCATGTTGTGTACGTATATATACCGTAGTTTTCGGTGTATGACGCGCGGTTTATATCTGCTAAATGGGCAAAAATGGGTCTTGCACAGTTGTTAATACAGGCTGCTGGGGATATTTTCGGACTGTTTTAGTCTCTAATTTGTTTTATAACCAATTGATTAACTGATGCCCCATATTTTCGTGCGTATCTATTGTATCCTAATGGAGTATTGCGAGAATAAAGTTGTAGTTTTCGGGGTTGCGGGTCTATGGGCTGTGCAGTTCATAGTGGAAATTACGGTAAACGAATGTATGTCATTTTTTTCTAAGTTAATTATACTGCATTTTATAGGGGACCGCGAATCATCGAAAAAACTGTAAGGGGACCGGCATGTAAAATTGTTTTAAAAAGTTTGAGAACCACTGGCATAGACTTTCATTATTCTCCGATTTTCGTAATGTAATTTCAAAAGAAATTCTCTTGCGTTTATACTGACAAGTTTTCATATCTACATCGCAATAATAAAATTCCAGTTATAACCCTTTAACCAATTTTAGACTGGCATACATCGTCAGCCACATAGCTGATGTAGTAATAGAAAAAGCTATAAGGAACATAACTGCTTTTAAAAGATAAAACATCTCATACACACACACAACACACACACGCGCGCGCGCGCACGCACAAACCTTTGGTTTCAATCGACGACAATTGATATCCACAATAAACTTTTGACAGGAATGCGGAACGGATGAAGCATATGAAAACATGTGACACCTAGATTTGAAGACAACACACCAACATCTACAATATTCGAAACTGAGAAACGAATTGAAAGAAAGAGAAAATAATACATTATTAAGATCAACGGATGAGCTACTAGAAGAACCATAACTGAGATGTAAACTTGAATTTATATTTTGCAATTTTGGAATATCCTTTACATCAGTTACAAATAATTGCGAAGAATTAGAAAAATAAGTTAAGCCTTTCGTCTGTTGTACGATATTGCTAAATTGTCCGCAGAAGCAAGTGTTAAGATACTCGAACGTGGTCTATATCCGTCCTACACGTGTCAACATCCCTTCGACAAAGCCCCGCAGGTCAGCTTGTTCTTTCTTGAGCCATGCTTGGCTCATAAGGGCCGGTTTCCCCAGTTTCCTTGACGTATAGGTTCCTCACCTGGACGCCGGTCCGTCGCAGGTGAGCTGCAAAGATGCAGGAGGAAAAAGTGAGAGAAAGTTGTGGCGAAAGTTTCGTCCGGCGTGTTAACGATTCAACCAGCTCGCCAACTTAATAATAATAATAATAATAATAATAATAATAATAATAATAATAATAATAATAATAATAATAATAATAATAATAATGCCCAGATGCAGTACCAGGCAGTGGCTCTCATGGCTTCTGATCTTAACTGATTGGAAGTGTTATCATGTACATTGTTTTGTCTTGGTATAAAAGATGGGCTACAGCAAATATTCTGCTCAATACCACAGATTTGCTTGTCAGTTGTTTGACCTTAACCAGTTGAGCATGTCCCTTAGTGGCTGACGATATGTGCATCTCAGATCACGAGCAGAAGTAGTGGGGGAGCATCATAGCCATGTGTTGAGAAGGATTCTTTGGGGTTTGAATAATTCACCTCTGGAAACATGGGTGTTTCGTTCAACGTCCTTAAACAACCCTTATTCAGGGACCTTTTGAGCAGGATGGGTTACTCGACCTGAATAAAATTCTAACTGGGCTCCACCTGCAAGGTCATGTGCTGTTTATCTTGATATGAGATCACCATGTCGCGTACATATGGTTGTGATGCATGTACCTAGTGTACCCTTATCAGACGGGTAGTCACGATGGGTATACTGGGCTTCGTATATTTTACCCCAGTGTCACTTTGATGGCATGCACAGCTCTCTCACTCAATAATAATAATAATAATAATAATAATAAAATAGTAGTAGTAGTCTGCTTAGATAATCTTAAGTGTAATAGCAAACGCAAAATCAAGACAGACTACTGCAGGTACCCAAAACAGAGCTTTCAGTTGTGCAGCAAAATCATGCAATAGAAATATAAGACTACTGAAAAATAATAAAAATAGTAATAATTATCATAATTTTCGACAATCTTCTAATTCTAAAAGTACTTCTAAAATACCATTACTGCTCAGACTTCCCATCCATCACTTGCTCTTTGCTTTTCAAGTAATAGGCGCAGGAGTGGCTGTGTGGTAAGTAGCTTGCTAACCAACCACATGATTCCGGGTTCAGTCCCACTGCGTGGCATCTTGGGCACTTGTCTTCTGCTATAGCCCCGGGCCGATCAATGCCTTGTGAGTGGATTTGGTAGACGGAAACTGAAAGAAGCCTGTCGTATATATATATATATGTATATATATGTCTGTGTATATGTGTTTGTGTGTCTGTGTTTGTCCCCCTAGCATTGCTTGACAACCGATGCTGGTGTGTTTACCTCCCCGTCACTTAGCGGTTCGGCAAAAGAGACCGATACAATAAGTACTGGGCTTACAAAGAATAAGTCCCGGGGTCGATTTGATCGACTAAAGGCGGTGCTCCAGCATGGCCGCAGTCAAATGAATGAAACAAGTAAAAGAGTAAAAGAGAGAGAGAGAGAGAGAGAGAGAGTAATCTTCCTCTAGAAACTGTAGACACCGCCCACGTCTCCGGTACGCTCTTCCAATTCATATGTCCCCACCAATTTCACTATGCTAACATCTTCACATCCCCACCTCTTACAGTTGAGAGATCTTCTTCACAAGCTATAAATTATCTCTCTCCCTCCCTCTCTCTCTCTCTCTCTCTCTCTCTCTTTGGGATCAGCAAACAAATAAATTCATTATCTCAACTTTGACCTCTAGCTCGTTAAAATTGTAAGGATTCCTTAATACAGCTCCCTTCCACAATCATGTAAGACGACCATCATAGAGGAATGAAGTTAACTCACTTAAGTCTGCCCTTCAATGATTCAGCTAAAATTCACCATTCCCCGAAACAACCCAGTTCAATCGTATCAAAGTTCATTTTTCTTTTAACTTATTTATTTACCTATTTATTTATTTACTATCGCAAAATTATTGTTATTTATTTATTTCTCATTATGAATATTCAAATCTTTTCTCTTAATGTCCTTTGTTTGGACTCGGCAAGCAATGCGATGAATTAATTTAAATATAATTTCATGTTTGTATCGCTCAAACATAATAATATCGATAAATGTTCAATCATAGACAGAAGCAATTTGCGTTTTCATTTCTTCGTTTACCGTTTGATTGTTCTCTTCTTTTCTTTTCTACTTTTCTACAACATTCATTTCTTCAATCCTTACTTCTTTTCTTTTCTTTTTCATCCATTCTTTTCTTCTCTATATATAATTTTTTTTCCTTTCCGAAGCATTAAGCCAGTAATAGATTCAAGTTGTCAGTCGGACGTTCTCAAACATTAGGTGTCGTGAATATAAAATCAACTTATCACTCTCGATAAATCACTGTTTATTGTACTTTATTGTAATTTATTTACTTGTTTGTTTGTTTTATTTTGATGTTTTTTGTTTTTCAATTTACAGAGAATGTTGTCAATTCAATTTGCATTTGGAACTATCCATTTGGCTTTCAGAGGGGAGAGAGAGTTCTAAACTAACATTTCGGTTTATCCACCCGACAGACATGTGGAAATTGCAATTGGTGGGAAGATGGGAGAATTATTCAGTTATAATTTGAGGTGCAGGGGCTGTAATTGGCGGAAACAGTTATATGCCAAATAGAATGATAGCTTTTTGTTGTTCTCATTTCTGAGTAATACACTAATCCGACCGAGGTCTACTTCATCCTTCAACCTTTTAAACGTCAATAAAATAAGTACCAATGATGCATTGTTTCAATCAAAATAACCAAGTTTTGGCCTTATGCCAACGGATTTCAAAAGAAAATATTTAGAGTCTGTAACAATGTTTTCCAAAGTTATTTCGTCATGGAATCCTTATACTATTTTTAAAAAATCACAAAACTCCTAACACGTTATTTAAAAAATTGCCGTACCCATACTAATATTTTACTGACAAGCACTGAAAATCTAATTTGTTAGGGCTGTCTTTAAAATAGTTTTTAAGGTTGTCCAGCTAAGAGTAAAATATTACATAAACTAAAATGATATTTTGATATAAACAATATCCATAAAATAAACAATAGTTTTTAAAATGGTTGAATACCTTTTTTATATAACTAAATTTTTGTTGAATTTTAAAACAAGAGAATTTATTTCGGCCGGCCCCAGAATTAGTTTGGGAAACACTGATTTACAATATTCGATTGCAGGGTAGCTAAATTGCGCACGGCCAATACATCTGAGTTCTAGCAGTTGTTAATAATTAAAATAAGGGCTTTCGATGCATGGAACAAAAGATATACTGATGTGTTGAATCTGCAAAGTCGGTTTTGATTTCGACTCGAAATTATTTCACTTCTCACCAGCTACAAATGTATAAATGATGAAAATAGGAATTCAAGATATCCCATTTCTTAAAGCAGTTCCGTTTTACCTTATCAAATGAAACAATTAATTAGGATATGGCTGTATTAATTCAGGTTTTATTGGATGGCCACTAATTAGTATTTAGTACCATCCACTTGGGCTTCGTTGTTGGATAGATTCTGCTTTTAAGACTATCAATTTGAAATGCATGTAGAATTGTTGATTTGCATCTCAGATTACCAATTTGTACAAAATGGATTTATTAATTAGGGTCCGAAGTCTTGTAGCTGGTTGACATAGGGAGGGATGAGACGAGTATTAATTATAATTTGCAATTCGACTTTTAGTAGTCCAGTTTATTTATCCTACAATAGTTGTTGTTAATTATTAATTATTAATTAGGATCTTAGGACAATCGTTTGTTCAACGCTGAGTTATTAATTTACATTTGAGAACCTATACAAGTCATGATGTATTTTTGCGTTTTTTTTAAAATTAGTATTAAACACTATATATTTGGTTCCATGGAAAGGAAATTAATCATATCTTGGATTTAAAATGTTCATTTATTACCATCAAAAACACTCAGTCTCGCCTCCAAAAGTTTGCATTTATTTGGCTCTTTTCCATCAATTTGAATTTCATATGGATTCATTTATTTCATTGAGACTTGCAGCAGCAGTTTTCAATAATTCATTTATTAGGCTGTGAGACTGGTTGTCTTAGTTTCCAAAAAGATGGTTTTACTAGGTTTGCCTTAGGCAATGTTTTTAATTTTAATGTCGAAGACGAATATTTATTAAATTTTGGGTTAATCCATTTGGCATTAAAAGAGATATTTACAGAGTTCTTGGATGATATATTTTAATTCAGGTTGCTTTCTGATTAAGTTTTCAGACCTCTCGTTAGACTTGTAAAGGGACTGATTTATTGGGTTCTGGGAAAATCCTTCTAGCTTCTCTGGAGTATTGCTAATTTTGTTCTAGGATTATCCATTAAGCTTACAATGGCTGGTGTTTCATAAAGTTCTAGTACTGCTCATTTGGCTCACAAGAAATTATTACATCTATTTAGCTAGCACCCGAAGGTGTTAATCGGTTTCAGTTGGGATCTAGAAACATGCATTTAGTTTGTATAACTTAGGTCTTGACACAACACTAGTCATAATTTAGGAGTATTCATTTGGATGACTAACTGTCGTTATAGTTTATCTTTCAAACTTTTTTTCCATTAAAAACTAAATATTGTTCCTCAGGGTGTGTGGGGCTGCTATATATTTAAGATTCATTTCGCCAAGTGTCACAAGTTAGAACTCATTATTCTTCCATTTGGGTTGTTAATTAGTATCTAGAAATGCTTAAATAGCTTCCACGAGAAATGTTTAGAATATTATTAATTAATAAACATTATTTCGGTGCAAGTTTCTTAAGCGAGGTTTCAAACGAACCAGAGTTGTCATTAATTAGTAATGTGCCAATATCCAATTAGTTTTCATAGATTGTATGTGATAATTGTTTACTATAATGTAAAGCAGTTTATTTGTTTCATATACGACTAGAATAAATATCAGTATGGTACCCACTAAACTATAGACTTCCTTTTTAAGAGAAAACTTATACTGCTAAATGGTGGTGACACTTTACAAGCCACAAGGGCAGCCTGCACGGAGAATCTTCTACGAACAAAAGTTATAATTATTGTCTTTTAAAAGAGAAAAAATCCCGCAATCTGTATTTAAATTACAATATTCACACCATCCTAAGCTATCATTGCCGCGTCATTCGCTGTACATATCGTGCTGCAGTTTCTACATAGCATTATAAACATAACATTATTACGATAATAATAATTCCTTCTACTATATGCACATGGCGTGAAATTTTGGGTGAATGTGTTAGTCGTTTACATCGACTCCAGTGCTCGACTGGTACTTTATTTTATTGACTCCAAAAGGATGAAAGCAAAGTCAAACTTTGCGGAATTTGTATGCAGAACGTAAAACCGGAAGAAATGACACTGAGCATTTTGACCGGCGTGCTAACAACTGTACCATCTCGCCGCCTTCGATATTTAGTCCCGACCTTTCATCAAAGACGTCCTAGTCTTAGCCATACCACCTTTACAGAGGCGTGTAAGACTACATTATCCTATAACTTTCTTATACACTCATCTACACATATCATGATGATTTTGGAAAAATCTTGATTCATGCTTGAAGGAATCTCTAATTTTTCACTGCAAAAATGCAAACCAGCAACGGAGCCACTTTGTTGTAGTCGCACTCAATCTACGCACGAAACTATAGAACGAGAGACATAGTCTATTACGAGTACAACATTTATTATATACTATATATAGGCGCAGGAGTGGCTGTGTGGTAAGTAGCTTGTTTACCAACCACATGGTTCCGAGTTCAATCCCACTGCGTGGCACCTTGGGCAAGTGTCTTCTACTATAGCCTCGGACCGACCAAAGCCTTGTGAGTGGATTTGGTAGACGGAAAATGAAAGAAGCCCGTCGTATATATGTATATGTATGTTTATGTGTTTGTGTGTCTGTGTTTGTTCCCCTAGCATTGCTTGACAACCGATGCTGGTGTGTTTATGCCCCCGTCACTTAGCGGTTCGGCAAAAGAGACCGATAGAATAAGTACTGGGCTTACAAAGGATAAGTCCCGGGGTCGAGTTGCTCGACTAAAGGCGGTGCTCCAGCATGGCCGCAGTCATATGACTGAAACAAGTAAAAGAGTAAAAAAAAGAGAGTAAAGAGTACAACATTCGTAAAGACTGATAAATAAAACTTTTAAATTAATTTTATATGTTTTAACTGAGGACGATCTTACGAATTGGATGCATTTCCTCTTGTATATTACGCAGACCAGAAAGGTACGTATTAAATAGCGTCAAAATATCATTATTTGTTGTTTTTTTTGTGGAGGTGCAATGGCCCAGTGGTTAGGGCAGCGGACTCGCGGTCGTAGGATCGCGGTTTCGATTCCCAGACCGGGCGTTGTGAGTGTTTATTGAGCGAAAACACATAAAGCTCCACGAGGCTCCGGCACACACACACTCACACACATTATAATTTCTCAACGAGAGATATACAGTAACAGAACTTTAAAGTAAAGATTATTTGCCAACATAACGTGGCAGTCCCGGTTGGAATGAATGTTACTGTCTCCAGCTGGCTATACGACACACATCTTTGTCCTTATATTTTCGAACAAGGTAGCTTAGCACCCCCACTCAGCTCAAAGCAATGTCTGTGGAGCTCGATTTCTGGGTTATTTCTCTTCCTCGGCACATAATAACTGCCTGGCGTTCGAAAATATATAGTGATACACAATCACTGATAGAAGCATTATTATTTATAAATCTCTCAACGAGAGATATATTTTCGAATGTATGTATGTATGTTTATATATATTATCACTTTATCAGCATCAACGTCATTGGACAAAATATACAGGTGTGTGCATGTGGGAGAGAGAAAGAAAGAGAGAGAGCGAGAGAGTATGTACGTATACTTTTTAATTCATTAGGTAATTTTTCCGCTTATTGAATTACCTGCATATTTGGATACCACTGTCAATGTTTCAATTGAACATATATCTGTTTCTTTATTGCCCACAAGGGGCTAAACATAGAGGGGACAAACAAGGACAGACAAACGGATTAGGTTGATTACATCGACCCCAGTGCGTAACTGGTACTTAATTTATCAACCCCAAAAGGATGAAAGGCAAAGTCGACCTCGGCGGAATTTGAACTCAGAACGCAACGACAGACGCAATACCTATTTCTTTATTACCCACAAGGGGCTAAACATAGAGGGGACAAACATGGACAGACATAGGTATTAAGTCGATTATATCGACCCCATTGCTTAACTGATACTTAATTTATCGATCCCGAAAGGATGAAAGGCAAAGTCGACCTCGGCGGAATTTGAACTCACAACGTAACGGCAGCCGAAATACCGCTAAACATTTCGCCCGGTGTGCTAACGTTTCTGCCAGCTCGCCGCCATGTTTCAATTGAACATATATCCTCTAGTCAATATGGCGACTAGTTGACAGGATCATTAGCAGCCGGACGTTTCGTCCGTCTTTACGCTCTGAGTCCAAATTCCGACCACAGGGACTTTTCCTTTCATCATTTCATGGTCGACGAAATAAATACCAGTCGAGCAATCGACTTAACTCTTCCTCCATATTGTTGAGCTTGTACCCAAATTTGAAGCAAAAATATATCCACTTGTCATTATCTTTAATTTGGTAATTACTATGTTACTGTACATTAATAACATGACTGGTTTTAAACACCAAACAAGTGAACAGAGCCTCACACACATACAGATTTAAGAATGCATTTGTATATGTGCGTGTGTGTGTGTGTGTGGTGTGTGTGTGTGTGTGTGTATGTGTGTGTCCGTGCGTGTGTGTGTCCGTGCGTGTGTGTGTCCGTGCGTGTGTATGTGGGTAGAGAGACATAAAGACATACATAAAGACATACATAAAGACAGACAGACAGATAGATAGATAGATAGATAGATAGATAGATATAGATAGATAGATAGATAGATAGATAGATAGATAGATAGATAGATAGATAGATAGATTTGGGGATAAGTATAATCCAGGCGACCACCTCAGCACTTCATGTAGGAACGGACTAACTTACTATTCCAATAACTAAAGAAAATCAGTTATAAGCGCAGGAGTGGCTGTGTGGTAAGTAGCTTGTTTACCAACCACGTGGTTCCGGGTTCAGTCCCACTGCGTGGCACCTTAGGCAAGTGTATTCTACTATAGCCTCGGGCCGACCAAAGCCTTGTGAGTGGATTTGGTAGACGGAAACTGAAAGAAGCCCGTCGTATATTTGTATATATATATGTGTGTGGTGTGTGTGTGTGTGTTGTGTGTGTGTGTGTGTGTGTGTGTCCGTGCGTGTGTGTGTGTCCGTGCGTGTGTATGTGGGTAGAGAGACATAAAGACATACATAAAGACATACATAAAGACAGACAGACAGATAGATAGATAGATAGATAGATAGATAGATAGATAGATAGATAGATAGATAGATAGATAGATAGATAGATAGATAGATAGATAGATTTGGGGATAAGTATAATCCAGGCGACCACCTCAGCACTTCATGTAGGAACGGACTAACTTACTATTCCAATAACTAAAGAAAATCAGTTATAAGCGCAGGAGTGGCTGTGTGGTAAGTAGCTTGTTTACCAACCACGTGGTTCCGGGTTCAGTCCCACTGCGTGGCACCTTAGGCAAGTGTATTCTACTATAGCCTCGGGCCGACCAAAGCCTTGTGAGTGGATTTGGTAGACGGAAACTGAAAGAAGCCCGTCGTATATTTGTATATATATATGTGTGTGTGTGTGTGTGTGTGTGTTTGTGTGTTTGTCCCCCTAGCATTGCTTGACAACCGATGCTGGTGTATTTATGTCCCCGTTACTTAGCGGTTCGGCAAAAGAGATCGATAGAATAAGTACTGGGCTTACAAAGAATAAGTCCCGGGGTCGAGTTGCTCGATTAAAGGTAGTGCTCCAGCATGGCCGCAGTCAAATGACTGAAACAAGTAAAAGGGTAAAGGGTATACTTCAAAAAAATTATAAAAAGGATACATCATGAATCCAAAGTATGAACCAGTAGACATATTAAAATCTTCACAGAGTGAATAATAATTTGATTGAGGAAAAGGGATGTCAAATTGATTTTACCATCGTTTCAGTTAACAAACATTACTTATTCCATACCACATACAATGTTGGGCAACATATGCAGCAAATGCAACATATCTAAGAATAGATTTTGTTTTTATTTTCATTGGTCGACTTAAATCTTATGTGACGTAACATGCTAGTTGGTGTGTTAATGGTTGATTATAAATATTTATTTGCATGCCGTTAGCGCGCCCATGAAATGAGATAAATTTGTCCTGCATTACAGCTTCATTTCATAAGTTGTTTGTATTTAAAATCAGGATGTCTGAAGGAGTGAATAAACCATAATCGCTGGTTCTTGAATTTCTTACAACTTGGAAGAGGGGTATAAAACCATTCTACGGAATACCCTTCAGTTACAGTATATATATAGAGGTCCACATTCTATTCCCTGTCGCCAGCTGGGTGAAAACGTATATTTATTGGCTTCAAACACTTGCGGCAGATCGGAGCAAAGTTTTACTCTTTCATCCTTCAAATCAGGTGTCAATACCCGAGGCACTCACTTTGCACACACTTTCCGATGTTCAAAGATTTTTACTACTTTCTGTGATGCAGTGTGACCGCATCCTACATGTACTGCAAGCTCAGAATTTGAGACTCGTCTGTTCATGCAAAACGATTATCAACAGACAAGCGATTCGTGTCAGTGATCGCAGTTGATGGTCTACCACTGCGTGATTGTTTGCTCTTGTCAGTGGTATCATCTTCATAAAGCTGCATGCCTCATTTGACGTGAAATCAATAACGAAACGCTGATTCTGCAATGAAGACGAACAAAAAGAACGGTTTCTATATAGGAAAAGTTATTCTGTCAACATGTATAATTTGAACAGAATATGTCGATTCTGTTCAAATACTAAGATTTGTTAAAGCTATATTAACGTAGTCGTACTGTAGCAGAATAATATTATAGATAGAATGCGTGATAATGTCTTCAATCTTTCGATAGTTAAGATTGTTTACTTCCTGACATAATGTGAGAAATAACAGATGACAACTCTCAAAGTGGAATACGTAACAAATGCATAGAAAGCATAGAAGCAATACAGCTTACAGAGACGTTGTTTTCTAAGGGTGCACATTCAATAGTACCAATGTGAACTTTTGCACCATCAAGAGAAACAAATATCTCAAAACATATACTTCAAAACAAATTATATTTCATGATTCTTTATATACTTCTAAGTGTCTTCTAGTTCCAAACGTCTTCTAGTTTTCAAAACAACTGTAGAATTTCCAGAGAACTCTATGCTTGATGTGTGTGTGTGTATGTGTGTGTGCGTGCGTGCGTACGCGCGAGTGTGTGTTCGCGTGTGTGTGTGTATGTGTGCATGCTTCTTTGATATTTATTTAAGTTCTTAAGAGAGTTCAAGCAGGTCGCTAGCAAAGCGACAAGACATTGTGAATTAAGAGAGTTCCCGGTGCTTGTAAATATGTGATTCAGTTGTTGAGTAGGTTGAACAGTGAATACACACAACCAAGAGTGCGCATCTATTCATCAAAAGAATCTCAGATGGAGAATCTTTGGAATGTCTTACAAATTTTCACTTTGCTGCTAATACAGTTGATTTGGAGAATGCACATCAGTTTCTTTTGCTCTTTCTTTGGAAAACCTAGCATTTCTAGGTGTTTGAATAAATCTGTCGATTCATAGCCTAATGCGTCTATGAGAAGTCATAGTAAGAGTACAAGAACTGTAAGTTTCGCATTAGTTCACCACAAACGCTTTCCTTTTTTTTTACCTTTGATGGTACCTTTACATCTACTGGGGAGGCGCAATGGCCCATTGGTTAGGGCAGCGGACTCGCGGTTTCGATTCCCAGACCGGGCGTTGTGAGTGTTTATTGAGCGAAAACACCTAAAGTTCCACGAGGCCCCGGCAGGGATGGTGGTGATCCCTGCTGTACTCTTTCACCACAACTTTCTCTCACTCTTACTTCCTGTTTCTGTTGTACCTGTATTTCAAAGGGCCGGCCTTGTCACACTCTGTGTCACGCTGAATATCCCCGAGAACTACGTTAAGGGTGCACGTGTCTGTGGAGTGCTCAGCCACTTACACGTTAATTTCACGAGCAGGCTGTTCCGTTGATCAGATCAACCGGAACCCTCATCGTCGTAACCGACGGAGTGCTTCCATCCATCCACATCTAATGGACAATTGACCACTACAACAGTGCTTGATTTTTGTTCACTGTCCTACAGTCCGATTGTTTGAACCGTATCGTTGTTGTTATTGGTATATTCCACTACTATAAATAGTTCTGCTACTATTGAATGTTTCAAGGGTAAGTAGTATCTCGAAGACATTTCGGGGCAGCTACTGGTGATGTGGTTGATATCTTTCACACTGGTATTGCATAGCAAACATTTTCTATTACACAGTGAATGTTTGGTGGTATCTCTCTCTCTTCCTCCCTCCCTACTCTCTCTCTCTCTCTCTCTCTCTCTCTCTCTCTCTCTTGTTCGTCAGGTATTTAACAGCTATTTCCTGTTCCTAAATAGTAAGGGAATATCCTTCTAGGCGGGATGTAATGTATTTATCACAAGTCCAGGAGAAGCTACTCTTCCAGTCAATGATGTTGTTGCCCTGTAGCTTATGGGATAAGTACCCATGCACTGCTTTTTGTTAGTATGATGCCTGCTTCTCCTCCAAGCTCCTGTCTCGGTAGGTCAGTCCAACCTCCTTTGGATTGCATGAGACAGTTCTATTCTCAGAGTATCCGCACGGTAGTTCTCCAACGCTAAAGATGTTGTTGCTTTCACTTTTAAGTATGGATGTAATGTACTCA
>NW_021832841.1:62500-98623 GCF_006345805.1 Octopus sinensis
TTCTTTACATCATAACATAAGAAAAAGACATCGAATACAATCGTTTTAGGTGCCCTATGTCGTGGAATAGGTGGGTCGGTTATGGGTGGAACGCTCTTGATTATAGATCTGGCTGATCAGAAGCCAAGGAGAAAAGACTTACGAATATGAAACCTTAAAAACTTGTTATAAGGTAGGGAGCAAAATGAAGCAAAGCATAAAAACGCAACTTCTATGTAAAGACATTCGTGTTGTAGCGCACCAGACTATGCTAAACAGTGCACATAAATTCACCAATAATCTTATGCCTCATTTTTTTCCTGGTGTCTCCGTCGCCATTTTGAAAGTCATACATTACTATGGAGACTGCTGCATGATAAGAAAAGAAAAAGACACTCTGCTGTTGGAAATTTCCTTGAAAAAGAGATATCAACTATGTATTTGTGTTTGGGTGTCTTCCTATTAGTATTGTTTGTCTGCATTTCTATGCTGATTAGGAAAAAAAGACCAGAGCGATGTGTTAACAATTCTGGAGACAACCCTTATATGTCGTGTCTAAGGTGATAGGTTATGTCAAAAAATTCAATGCAGCAAATAACTAGAGCGGTAAATTACATTGATTTTTGTCGTTGTAATTACCATTTCTCAACACAAATTTATTGTTCCTTCATTTTTTCAATTTTTTTCCGATTTTTCATTTTTTAAATATTTTTTTATATTTTCTTTCTTTTTTGTACTTTTTGATAATAATTTACATCTCCATCTTGTAATCTGCCAAAGATGATATCCGGTGTAATTTCAGAGTATTAACGGTGTATGTTCTGTCTTCTTTTGTGGGTGAGGAGAGAAGAGCTTTCTGTTGTATTTTGCTTTCTTGTGTTTTCTCTCCAGTTTTTTTCTTTTGCTATGAAATCATTAATTCTTTTTCTTTCTTGAATCCAAAAACATCGCAGAGGTATTTATTTACTTGGCAGAAACTAAAGGTTTGTTAACGTGGAGAAATAATGCAGTAGAAATAGGACAAATGTTACGAGATGACAGAAAGAAAGAAAGAAAGAAAGAAAGAAAGAAAGAAAGAAAGAAAGAAAGAAAGAAAGAAAGACAGAAAGAAGATATTAACGAAGAAAAATAAATACCAACAGCAAAAAAACAAAATGCAAACTAAAGAAATTATGAAAATGAAACAAAAGACTGAACAAAAGAAATGCGAATTTAAGAAGCCACAGACTTTATTTCTTTCCAAAGTAATTAACTGTCACAATAAAAGAAGAAATTAGGAGCACCATAGCAGAGAGGTAAGTTTCCTTTGAACAAAGTCCATAGCACGATTTCGATTCCTAGTTAAATCAATTCCAGTTCTTTTAAGCCACTAATATGCGTATAAAAAGCTATAAATATTATTCCCAGACTCTTCATCCAGAAATAGATTGGATCGGAGTTCGTAGCTTAGCTGAAGCAAATTTCATTACCCTACTTCAATTAATTCTAAGGGTAGACAAGGAATAACACATCTGAAACTTATTCAAAAATATAAGAGTTTTGTTTGTAGTCAAAAAGAACAAATATTGGATCTTTTCGGTTTGAACGGCAGTTTTTTAAAATAATCTCCACGTAACTAAACACTTTTAAACTTCGTATACTGGTAGAATGTGTTTATAAAACATCTTTTTCTCTTGGCTTTTCATTGAGAAAATTCTTTCGTTTGTAAGATATTTGTTGTTTTTTTCTCTTCAATTTCTGCAATTTCAACCAATCAATGACGTCTGTTGAGGTAAAAAACATTCTGTGCCGTATGAATATTCCCTCGTTTAAGAAACAGATTGTGTTTATTTACATTTGTGAAGAAAAAAAGATACCCTACCCCCCACCCCTAACCCTAACCCTAACCCAAACTAACCCTAACTCTAAAACAGATTGAAATGCAATAGATCGACACTAGGGTCATAATTATGGGTGACAATTTCACATGACACCGCTAGAAAAAACTACCGTTCAAACCGAAAAGATCCCAAATATTTTCTATGTACAATACTGTATTGTGCCGGATTGAAAGCAATATCCTCACATCATCCAGTGTCGAAAAAGGGTGTAGCTAAAAAGAAAATATAGAAGCGGAATTTTCCATCATATTGCACAGATTTTGACTGGTTTCTTTTCTATGATCCTACATTTTCCAGGAAGTACCTTCACCCCTAATCTAAAATCTTTAGCTACAAATATACCTATATATCCAGATGTTCTATCTAAAGTAATCGTTTCCCAGATACCAATTTGATAACGCAGTCATTAAGAATGTAGAGAATAACGTTGGATAGTTGAGCACATCCTATATTAAGACTAACTGAAAGGTGAGGTTGCATTCGAAGTTGAGATTCTCTAAATGCGACAGATATCGAAGGATGCGCAAATGCAAGCTGCAAATGTAAACGTGTCATTGTGCAAATGCAAGCGTGCCACTGGAAATTGTGTAAGTTGCCTAGGCTTGTAACAGAAAGTTGCATCAAGTGCAATTACTTGTAACTGTAAGCTGTGTAGGTTACAATGGCATGTAGCCGCACGCTGTAATGACTTGCGACAGTAAATTATATAAGCTACAATGGCTTGTAACTAGAAGATACGTAAGCATCAATGACTTGAACAGTAATATAACTTGCAGTGAATTCTTTTTAGTTATAACGCTTGTATATCAATACTCATCCAACTTATCGAAGACGCTTAGTCCGTGCAAGGAAACGAAAGTTGTGTGGGCTGGACAACTGGAATCAAACTGTGGTTATGTATTGGTTATCGTAATGGTTGCTGTACTGCCTGGTGGTTGTAAAAGAACCGTCGTCGTGAAAGGGTGATAAAAGCCCGAATAGTAAATGTTATGTTTTACTGCCAACATGGATGTCTTTGGTGATCTGAAAGAGTGAATTGACTGATGTAGTGGAACTGTATATTGTTTGGGTCAGTCTCTCTGAAGGTAGAGGAGATTTAATTTCCTTTATATATAAACGATGTATCTGTCCATTCAGATTAAAATCTTAATATAGGTAGTTTAGCGAAACATATTTCGAACATGTTTACAAAAGGGATTAAGTAGCAAACAACGGTTTAATGGAAGACCTGATAACCCGCAGTATCTGTAAATTTAAGGGCAAGTCAAATTTTGTGAGTGTAATCTGACCATCGAATGTAGTTTTCCTTTATATCAGCGATTTGCTACAAGAGAATATTTGAAGATATACAAATGCAAGTTCTCTCTCCACGCAAGAAATTCAGTGTAGTATTAGGACTCAGTACAAACTCTTTCAAGAACTGGCATTTTCGGGACAGCCGAATTTCGATACAGACTTTGTCATTTTGCTCTTGCACTACGTTTACTCCTGTAAAAGTAAACTCTGATATGTGTATATACATGAATGTGTTTGTTTGTGTATGTGTGTGTATGTGTGTGTGTGTGTGTGTGTGTACTATATAGCTTATACAGCACCGGATCTATTTCCTTATTAATATTATGAATCATCAATTACTCTTTTACTCTTTTACTTGTTTCAGTCATTTGACTGCGGCCATTCTGGAGCACCGCCTTTAGTCGAGCAAATCGACCCCGGGACTTATTCTTTTTAAGCCTAGTACTTATTCTATCGCTAAGTGATGGGGACGTAAACACACCAGAATGGTTGTCAAGCAATGCTAGGGGGACAAACACAGAAAAACACACACACACATACATATATACGATGGGCTTCTTTCAGTTTCCGTCTACCAAATCCACTCACAAGGCATTGGTCGGCCCGGGGCTATAGCAGAAGACACATGCCCAAGGTACCACGCAGTGGGACTGAACCCGGAACCATGTGGTTGGTTAGCAAGCTACTTACCACACAGCCACTCCTGCGCCTTAGGTACGATACAATCATATCGGTTACTGAAACTCTTATATTTTTCAGTAACATTGCTTCCCCCCTACCCCACCCATTCCGCCTCTATCTCACCTCACGTCTATCACTTATCGTCTCCTTTTCAATCCATATAAGTTTAGAATATCTCAACCATTTTCTTTTAATACTAAATTTATCAACTTCCTCAATTGTTTCGTTTCTTTCTCAAACTTATACTGTGTAATAAATATGGCCCTCTTTGAATTTAATGTAATATTGTGCGTGTGTGTGCATGTGTGTGTGTGTGTGCGCGTGTGTGTGTGTGCATGCGTGTGTGTGTGTGTACATGCGTGCGAATTTTTATCTAGGTTTGTATTTTGCTTGTATTTTTCATGCATGTCTTTGTGTGTGAATGTATGTGTGCTCACACATATCTGTTTGATTATGTCTGTATGTGTATGAATGCCTAGTTTATGTCATATGTATTTCTATGTTGCTACTCATAATATTTTTCTATCTATTTATCTGTGTCTATATCGACAACTTTCTCTTTCTTATTCATGCTGTCTCTATGAAAACAAAAAAATAGTGTAAACGTCACCAACACCTCACAAAAAATAAAATAATACGTGTTGACCCGCAATATGAGCAATATTCTGACATCGCTAAGAAGAAAATAACTCTCTGTCTTACCTAGAGGGAGATGTCACTCTAAACCACGACCAAGTAAGTGTGAGGGTACAGTTTGAGTGGAAGAAATCAATCACATTCATAACGTGATCAATATACACTCCCAAAAGGGGAATTCAACTTAACAATTCTTCTGGCGTGTCATTGCCTCGATCCACACTCCTTCTAGCTGAACACTCAACAGGGTTGCTTATACTTCAGCCCCTACATTATCAAGACGTGCTAAAAAATTTAAATGGCTTTGCATCACATTTGGAAGACAAATATGACAAGTCTGTATCTGTTCAAAAAGTTGCCAGCAGACAACAAATACTCTCAGATAGACAGAATATTTATCTTATATATGGATATGTTGATATGCATATGTATGAGTAGCAGTGTGTGATATACATATACATACATATATATATATATATATATATATATATATATATATATATATATATATATATATATATATATATATATATATATATATATACATATATATATATATATAGAGAGAGAAAGATATTCATACACACATATATGTATATATATATATATATATATATATATTATATATATATATATATATATATACATATATATATACACACACAGATTGATTGGTAGATAGATAGATAGATACATACATACATATATATATATACATATATATATGTATGTATGTATGTATGTATATGTATGCATGTTTGTATATATGCATATGTACATAGTGTATATATGCGGTACGTGTTATAAGCAGCATGTATGCATTCAATATAATATATGCATTATATTTAATACATTATATTATAAATAATACATGTGTGCTATAATTTATGTGATATATATTATATATATCACATATGATATATAATAAGCATAATAGACACATATAGATGTTTATACGTGTGTGCAATATATATGTGCACATATATATATATATATATATATGTGTATGTATGTATGTATGTATTGTATGTAATGTATATGCATACATACATGCAAATACTCATACACATCCACACATTTATACACTCATATACATTAGGGAAATCTATTTGTAAGAGATAACACCCATCGTCACCACCATCATTACCATTTCTAAAATATATGGGGGAAAAAATCTGAAAATATGAGAAGGAAAAATAAAAAATATATATGTCAAGAAGGAAATCTAATTTCTAATATGACCATAGAAATATATAGATCATAAGGGATAACTTGGTCGAATAAATATCACTGTGTTTGTGAGAAAATGACGGACACATTGAAGAAAATTAATGGCCGTGCCCGGTCGGTAACGAAAAAACAAAACACATGAAATGATAATGAAAACCAAAGGAAAAAAATAAGATAGGATGAATACGTAATCGTGGCTAGCAGTAATGAATAATCGATTCTGAATTAGAAGAAAGTAGAAATCTTAGAGTAATGGAAGACGGATTAGATTTTAACAAGAAGATTGAAGATACCCATCGATACATAATGACCATATCTGTTGAGTCACATCGTGACTTGCATTTTAACTGGAACGAAGTGGGATATACGCATACACCGATGCAAACATACACGCACTTGCATATATAAGTATATGTCCATGTATATAGGTGTACGCACAAATAAATGCATGTAAATATGTATTTTTTTTTTTTTTTTTTTTTTTACTTGTTTCAGTCATTTGACTGCGGCCATGCTGGAGCACCGCCTTTAGTCGAGCAACTCGACCCCGGGACTTATTCTTTGTAAGCCCAGTACTTATTCTATCGGTCTCTTTTGCCGAACCGCTAAGTGACGGGGACGTAAACACACCAGCATCGGTTGTCAAGCAATGCTAGGGGAACAAACACAGACACACAAACATATTCACACACACATATATATATATATATATACATATATACGACAGGCTTCTTTCAGTTTCCGTCTACCAAATCCACTCACAAGGCATTGGTCGGCCCGGGGCTATAGCAGAAGACACTTGCCCAAGATGCCACGCAGTGGGACTGAACCCGGAACCATGTGGTTGGTTAGCAAGCTACTTACCAAACAGCCACTCCTGCGCCTATGTATATATATATGTACGTTGACACATATATATGTGTGTGTGCGTGTCAGTGTATTAAATTTCTAATACGTGTATATGTATACCGAAAAATTAACACTATCAATGTAAGTGGGTATCGTAGGTTTTCTTGAAATTGAGTTTATAACCAGTTCCGATTCCCGATTTCCTTTGGTTGATAAGTTTTGGGAAAATACATAAACTTGAGCGTGTCCCATTTTTGACCATCCTAATCTTGGCTAAAAGACTCCAGTATTATAAACATGCCTGTATTCAGGCGTGTGTGTACGTGTAACTAACTTTGTGTGCATGCAGGCAAATAGGCAAATGATTAAGAAATTCATTCGCAGTTATATGATCTTCAGTTCGGTCTCATTGCTTGGCATCCTGAGTGAGAATGTGTCCTTTTACCATAGTCTCAAGTTGGCACAAGATGAGAACTGATCGGAGCCCTGCCGAAAATATTGCATCCGTAACACAAAGTTTTAGCCTTGACATATACTGTGATGCATTGTTTCTTCCAGGTGAATACAAAATTCTAAGAATATTCAGCTACTAATACGGTTATTCAACGAGTAGGTTGTCCACTTAGTCGAATAACTAGATATCTATCGACGACAACGGCTGAGATTCAGCAACTTTACTCCCTATGACTTATTGTTTATGTATGCATGTACTGTGGAGGCGCAATGGCCCAGTGGTTAGGGCAGCGGACTCGCGGTCGTAGGATCGCGGTTTCGATTCCCAGAACGGGCGTTGTGAGTGTTTATTGAGCGAAAACACCTAAAGCTCCACGAGGCTCCGGCAGGGGATGGTGGTGATCCCTGCTGTACTCTTTTACCACAACTTTTTCTCACTCTTACTTCCTGTTTCTGTTGTACCTGTATTTCAAAGGGCCCGCCTTGTCACTCTCTGTGTCACGCTGAATATCCCCGAGAACTACGTTAAGGGTACACGTGTCTGTGGAGTGCTCAGCCACTTACACGTTAATTTCACGAGCAGGCTGTTCCGTTGATCGGATCAACCGGAACCCTCGTCGTCGTTACCGACGGAGTGCTTCCAACTATGTGTGTATGTATGAGTTGGAATCAAAACGTGCCCAGACTAGTTTTGTAGCACGCCAACAGATGACAGCACACGGTTGCGTGCGTAGCAAGAGCTAGCAGTGACCTTCATGAGGCAGTGTGGCGAGTGACATCACTGTGTTTACTTCGTAAGTTGTGGGAATTTGTTTTTGTGTCATGGACAGGAAGTTGCAACAATGAGCCAACGTGAAATTTTACGCTAAGCTTGAGGTGTCTGCTACAGAGACATTGGACATACTTCTGCAAGCTTACGGCGACGAGGTAATGGGTCGTACGCAATGTTTTGAGTGGTTCAGGCGCTTCAAAAGCAGAAGGACGTCCCTGGAAGAAGATGGGCGATCTGGAAGCCCTGCCACAAGCGTCACCCCCGAACATCTGGAGAAAATTCATCAGCTTGTGCATGAGGATTTTCGGAGGACAATCAACGACATTGCTGATGTTGTTGGTGTGTCGTATGGTTCCGCACGGGCAATCCTAATGCCCGGGAAACATCGGATTATTCTCGAAGTCAATGCACCAACCACCGAGCTCCCCTCACTCATGAGTTTCTCGCCGAAAACAACATGGTACCGCTTCCGCCCTATTCGCCAGATTTAGCACCTGCAGACTTACATCTCTTTCCCAAGATGAAAATGCGACTGAAAGGTCGCCGTTTTAACAACGTTGTTGAGCCCCACCCAGGGTGAATCGCAGAAATTCCGTGAAGGTAGAGCCAGTAGATCCAGTGGTAGTTCGGGTGGAGTGCCGGTATGTATAAGGCGGCGAGCTGGCAGAAACGTTAGCACGCCGGGCGAAATGCTTAGCGGTATTTCGTCTGCGTTACGTTGTGAGTTCAAATTCCGCCGAGGTCGACTTTGCCTTTCATCCTTTCGGGGTCGATAAATTAAGTACCAGTTACGCAATGGGGTCGATATAATCGACTTAATCCGTTTGTCTGTCCTTGTTTGTCCGCTCTGTGTTTAGCCCCTTGTGGGTAATAAAGAAATAGGTATGTAGATGAGGAGAGGTGCTGAAAATTCGGTAAGTGGTTCAGATATGCAAGTCCAAAGAGTAGAAAGTTCAGTTAGGATCAAACTGGGGTAACCACGTGAGCGTATAATATATAGTTGAAATTTATAAAAAAAATAAAAGACGGAGACAGGTGTATAAACAACAAACAATAGTTGTATGCATATAAAGGCGGCGAATTAGCAGTACTTATTCAAGTCCCGTTGACTTCACCTTTCATTCTTTCGGGGTCGATAAATAGGTCACCAGTTCTGAATGGTGGATTAGCGAACTAGAATGTATTGCGATATATGCTCCGGCTCCGTGCGTTCAAAATTGAAATCATCCTTCTCGTCAGCGAAAAATAAGAACCGTTGCATCTCCATTAGGAACTGTCAGCGCGAGATAGCATTAGTAATGGGAAAAAAATGAATAGAAGCATAATTTCCTTTGTACATTCAGAGGATCGGCTGTGACTCTCATTCTCGTATATTTGCTTTTATAAAGATGTGTGAGCATGTGTGTGTGTGTGTGCTTGTGTGTGTGAATACTACTTACCTGAATATATATTCCGCTTTTTTCTTTATAGTCCTCGAAGAACATCCCATATACCTATAAAAAATACCGTTTAATAACGTTAATATGTTTATATGTTTAGTCAACAGATGAGATTCAGAGATTCTCAGTATAGAAGACACTAGCGCTCAAATGACACAAGCTTAGACTCCGATGTCTTCACGGGGGACAGATTCCGCAGGGTAAAGAATGGCTATAAGAGGAATCAAATTGAGCAGATAAAGGGGCAATTATGCGGATAAACAAATTATATATATCAAATATATCAGCCTGGGTATGACATACAAAATATGTATATATGTATACATGCAAAACGAGAGAAAGTAAAGAGTGCAGAGTTCCAGACGATGAATACTGAAGTATCAATGTATAAGTATTTATATAAATAGACCAACTTGACGATGACAATCCCTCAAGGTCGAGGATGATGGTCTTCGCGCAGATTCACTGGTGAGTCCGTAGGTGACCGATAAGACCAATTCTTGCTTGAAAAGATCGGTCGCAGTGCGGACATCTAGTGCCGGAAGGGAGAGTCGCACGTGGTTGTTGTTGGCGCTCCTTCCGTCGTCGTCTTTTCTCCTCCAGCTCTGCAGACCTTTTCGACTCGAAAGTCGCCGTTCCCTCATGGATGGTGGTTTTCCAGAGTGGTCTGTTTTTTGCCGTTTCCTCCCAGTTGGTGAAGTCGATGTCACACTTTTTGAGGTTCGTTTTCAGGGAGTCCTTGTAGCGTTTCTTCTGGCCTCCTTTTGTACGCTTGCCCTCTTTGAGACCAACTTACACAAAGTACAAACAGAGAGAATTAAAGGGGACGAAGTCAGGTGTTATAACAGCTGTTTCTGGGGGCTCGGAGATCCGCCATAATGTTGGGAGATGTAGTTCATCACAATAAGCAGGCCGTAATGGAAGCAATCAACATTGGATAAATCGAGCCTCCGTAATCAGGGTAGAAAAGATCTAACATCTCAGATCATGATGCAGAGAAGTTCAAATGTGGAATGATTAAATGTGGAGAACAAGTAGTATCAGAAGCTCAATGTGAGGCTCAAAAAGAGGTAATCCTGAGCTGATAGAAAGCCACTGCTTATTTATTCGCCTTTCTTCCTCTTTCCAATCAACGTATTAAGATGCTCTTGTGTGGAACAACTACAAGCTGGTCCGGAATGCCACAATTTTTGAGGCATCTCATTTCAAATGCTTACTATTTTGAGTAAGAATTCGACTATATTCGTATCCCACATTCAAGCAATGCAATCGCTGTTATCTGACTACGTTGGTCTGTATTTGTTGCTTGTTGCTTTAGGTCTTATTCACCTTTTGTATATGTCCTGTTGCTATGGCAATTTGATCCATTATCCAGGTTTTGTATATTGCATTTTCAATTTATTTCTTAAGTAAATCGTGACAGATGCCCAAGAAAGTTTTGAAGATTGGTGAAAGAACGATCACCTATCTAAGATTTTGAGATTTGCGTTCGACATTGAACTGTTAACGATTCTAAAGACGAATAATCTGGGATCATGAGAAGATTGGATATTGCTTCAGATAAATATGATAAGGAAATAAATCAACTGTGGAAAAATGTCAGGTCATAGTGACAAGAGAAGAATACGCTGAACAAAGATATGATGGCATTGATATAGATGCAGTCCAAATCAATGACATTCAGCTGTAATCAGGGGGCAAATCCACATTTTTGTACGTTACATTCACATCTTGGCTGAAAATATGAATGTAATGCCCTCACGTTCATGCTTACAAATGCATATACAGAAACACACACACATTCACGAATGCACATGCATACTTACATAAACACACACACTCGTAGACATAGAAACAAACCGACAGACAGATAGATAGATAGATAGATAGATAGATAGATAGATAGATAGATAGATAGATAGATAGATAGATACATGCATAGATAGATAGATAGATAGATAGATAGATAGATAGATAGATAGATAGATAGATAGATAGATAGACAGACAGACAGATAGATAGATAGATAGATAGATAGATAGATAGATAGATAGATAGATAGATAGATAGACAGATAGATAGATAGATAGTTAGATAGATAGATAGATAGATAGATAGATAGATAGGTAGATAGATAGATAGATAGATAGATAGATAGATAGATAGATAGACAGACAGATAGATAGATAGATAGATAGATAGATAGATAGATAGATAGATAGATAGATAGACAGACAGATAGATAGATAGATAGATAGATAGATAGATAGATAGATAGATAGATAGACAGACAGATAGATAGATAGATAGATAGATAGATAGATAGATAGATAGATAGATAGATAGATAGATAGACAGACAGACAGACAGACAGATAGATAGATAGTTAGATAGATAGATAGATAGATAGATAGATAGATAGATAGATAGATAGATAGATAGATAGATAGATAGATAGATAGATAGGTAGATAGATAGATAGGTAGATAGATAGATAGATAGATAGATAGATAGATAGATAGATAACTTTCTTTTATTAGCCACACAGGGCTGAATACAGAGGGGACAATACAAATGCAGAGCTTTTCTTTTCGAGGGTGGAAAAAAATAAAAAATGTAAGATTGCGATCAAAAGGGATCGAGGGGAGGAAAAAAAAGGAAAAAAAGAAAATCGTGTATCACAGAAATAATGGTGTAAACATTGATATAACAAGATTGGGTTCATCCGTGGGAAGAAAAGCCTACAGAAAAGACCACGGGAACCCCAGTCAGGGAGGAGGAAATAAACACATGAGGTCAAAAATGCTCTCTTTCTTTCTTTTTTACGATCTACAGGATCATGCTCAAAATGGTTTCGTTACTAGCACGCACCATCTTTGCAACATTCACCCATCTTTTTTTGAATCTTTCGCGAGACAAAACTTCCCTCTCCATTCTCACCTTCCTTTTCAAGTGGTACTTGAAAAAGTTGATGAGCGATTGGCCAGAGAGGTAAGTGTTTGTCTCTAATCCTTTCGCTCGAGTCCACCACACACATTCTTTCACCATGGCCACCAGTACGATGAAAACTGCCTTGCCTTCCCGGTTGAGGGAAGGGGGCGGAGCAATTCTCACGATAGACTCGGCCGATAGGCGGATTCGTCCCACACGTGACAGCAGCCGTTCGGCATAAGCCCACAGGTCGGAAATGGTTGGACATTGCACGAGTGCGTGCAGAACGGTTTCGTCGCTCTGACCGCATCTCGGCAAGTCGGTCCAGTGTGTCTGGAACCGTGTCTGTAGAGCTTATCCCGAACAGGTAATGCTTCTCGATAGCACTGCCAGGCCAGAGATCTTTGGTGATTGTTCATAGGTCCCGGCCCGAAAGTTGTCCTGAACAGGCGGGTCAGGTGTTCCTCGTCGACGCCCAGACTCTGCCCGAGTTCGTCGTCGCACCTCCCCTCCACTAATCCTCTATAGAATGCCTTTTTGTGATGGAGTCGCACAAGTTCGATCCCGGACGGCAGAGTTGCTTGAGAGCAACGCGACACTCGCGGTGCCATTCGCCTAGCCTCGGTCTCTGCTTGATCCATGACTGTAGTTCGTCCAAGGAGACGAGCTGCGGGAAAGCGCGCCGCACAAAAGGCGACCACCCCTGTTCACCGTTGTCTATGAAGCGCCGGAGATGTCGCAGTCTCAGCGCATGTCTGCGCATCATCAACCACGGCATGCCCAGCCCTCCATTTAGCGGGTGTTGGCAGCAAATGGATCGCCTAACCATCGGAACGTTTCCCTTCCACAAGAAGCGGAAGAGTATGCGTTCCAGTTTGGTGATGGTAGGGTCGGGACAAGGCACGACGGTCAGACGATACTCGATGACGGATGCGATGTACGCGTTCGCCACCTCCGCCCGACCTTTTAGGGATAGCTTTCTCTCAGTCCATTTCTGGGTGAGAGAAGCCACCCTAGTCGTTATCTCGCCCCAGTTCTTCTCCATTTGGAGGTCCGGACCGAACCAGACCCCGAGCAATTTAACCGGTCCGTCCGTCCAGCGTCCCACGATGGAGACGCTGTTGGACGGCATGGACTTGCTTCTCCAGGTGCCGAGCCGCAAGCCCACTGACTTTTCCCGGTTAATTTTTGCTCCCGTTACCGCTTCGTATTCTTTCAGTGTCTCGCCGACCAGCTCGATGTGCTCGTAGCTCGACACTATGACGGTGACGTCATCCGCGTATGCAGACACGCTCCTCCCGCATCCCAGCTCTCGTGGGATGCCCCTCAGCGTCGCCAGTTTCCGCAGTAGTGGCTCAAGAGTCAGTACATACAGCAGCGATGAGAGGGGGCATCCCTGACGAACCGAACGCATGATGTTAAAAGGTCTGGATAGATGACCATTTACGCGAACTACTGAGCGGATGCCGCTGTATAAGGCAGCGATCCAACCGCGGAAGGAAAACTGGACCGAAACCAGCCGCTTTGAGGACAGCCTCCAAGTAGTGATGGTCTACCCTATCGAAGGCTTTTGATTGATCCAAATTGATCAGCGCCCCACCCATGCCAGGATTTTTAACTACCCTGTCTATGATGTAGCGCATCAGATGGAGGTTGTCATGAATACTTCTACCCGGCACGGCGCATGTTTGCGCCTTGTCGATTAGTTTCTTGATGACAAGCGCCAACCTCTCGGCTAACACCTTGGCCAAAATTTTCAAATCTGCGTTGAGCAGAGTGATGGGCCTGAAATTATCTATGACGTCCCCCTTGTTTGGGTCTTTCTTGATCAGTGCCACTGCTCCTCGCTTTACAAAAGCAGGAATACTCCCGTTCTGCTGCCAGTTGCAGTAGACAGCTGCCAAGACGCCTCCAAACAAGTCTGGCATATGAAAATAAAATTCGTAGGGCAGACCATCCAAGCCTGGTGACTTGTCTCTCGCGCAGCCTACCATCGCATCCTGTACATCCGCAGCTGTGATAGGCTTTTCACAAGACTCCACCTCCCTTGCTGAGAGTCGTGGCAAGGCATGCAGGTAGGCACTAAAGTCCACTCTGCTTTCTGACTCACCACTTGTCCCAAACAGTTGGGTGAAGTGTTGTTGAAAAACCCCACACATCCTTTTAGGCTCGAGCAATTCGCGCCCCTGTTCATCTATAAGAGACTTGATGGTGGCTCTGTTGCCTCGTTGCGTCTCCACCACTCGGGCCTCTTGGGCGGCTCCAACTCCTTCGTTCCTCAGAGCACGCATCCTAGCTCTGACAACGCATCCCTCGTGTTTGGCGTTGAGGTGTTGGTCGAGGGCCAATCTCGCCGCCAGTACGTTGGACGCGATGCCAGTTCTAAGTGCCTCTTCTAAAACCTTAACTAATTTCCCTCTATTCTATTTCGGTCTAATGCTAAGGCTCTACTGTATCTGGTGATTCTGCTTTAATCGCTTTTTTAGGGCATACCACCATCTGTTGTTGATGATGGTACCCGTCAAAGCTCTCTTAACTAATGTGCTGATCCGGTCCCTGTAAACCTGTCGTGCTGTAAAAGACGCGTTCAGTTTCCAGTAACCAGGACCCTGCCCTGTGTTCTTATCTAAGTCAAGTGTACAAGTCACAAACTTGTGATCTGTGTAACTGACTATATGAAATTGTGGACAACCTACACTATTTTTATCTATTGTCCTACAGAATACTCTGTCTAAGTATGATCTGGACGACCCGATGCGGTTACTCCATGTCCACATTGGCACATTCGGGTGGTCCAGTCGGTACCTGTCAGACAGTTGGAAACGTCTGAGCAGGTCTTTGAGGCATTTGCATCCCCTTCTATTGCTATCTCTGCCCACGTAGTCTAGATGCGTGTCCAGGGGGCATTCCAATCCCCCACTAAAAGAAAGGACGAGACGTTCCCATGAAAGACTCTAGACGTCGAAAGAAATCTGGTCGGCCTGTTAAGGACGGAGCATAAACTGCTATCAGTCGAAAAGCACACTCATTGCTGCCATCGACATCCAAAACGACCAGCCTACCCTCCGGGTCTAGGAAATTTGCTCTTACTTTGAGATCCAGACTCTTCCGGATAAGCACCGCGGTGCCACCTCCGCCCATTCTCGGTAGACACGGAGAGAAAATAAATGTTGAAATGTGTACCGAAAATGTGCTGGAGTGCCCGCAAGCTGTGGAGTCTGGTCTCACTGATGGCTATGATATTCAGATTTAGTGACTTGATGTCATTTAACAGGTAGCCTTGTTTCCAAGGCGACCCCAAGCCACGTACATTTATACTACCTATTCTGAGCATGTCCGATAAAAGTGCAAAAAAGGAAAAGGAGAGAGAAAAGGTTACTTGTTTTTCGAAAGTTCTTTGTCTTTCACCTCACGGTCTTCTTCTATGAGGCTTTTATACAGTTTTTTGATGAGTACTTTTGAAATCTCCCTACTGCATCAGGGTAAAGAGATTTCAGGGTGCTGTATGTGTTCTGTGTCACGTGTATTATTTTAATGTGTTGTGGTGGTGTGTATGGGGTGGGTGGTTACTTGTTTTTATGTCGTTTTCAGTAATGTTAGTGTTTGACCTAATGTGTTCCATTAGGTCGTGGTTGTTTGTGTTTATGGCTGTCAACATTTTTGGGGGGTTTGATGATGGTGTGTTTGTGTTGATGTGTGTTTTCTGTGGATGTTTTTTGTTCGGGAGTGGTGTATCTTCCCGCTTTGTTTGTTATTTTTTCTTTTCTTTTTTTTCCCCTTTTTCTTCTCCCCCTGTGGCTATTTGCCAATCTTCCGTGTCTTCTTCGTCTAATGACAGATCAGACGAATCGGAGTCTGGAAGAGGGAAAGAATTGGGGTCTATTGTCGACTGTGTTGGTTTTGTTGTTGGTGTTGGTGTGGTTGGTGAGCGTTTGGTTGTGGTGTATGCGGTTTTGGATGTGGGGTTTGGGTATTTTGTGTTTGAGTGATTGTGGGTATTGTTGTGTTGTTTAGGGTCTCAATTTTGTGGGGATTTGGAGTTGTAATTGTTTCTTCATTTTTGCTGGGTGTCTTTTTGGCAGATGTCCTTGGTTTGGGAGTTGGTATATTCTTGGTTGTTGTTGTTGGTGATGATTTGCTTCTGTTCTTGGTGCTGCAGTTGGTGGTGGTTGTTTGTTTGGTGAGGTTTGTTCCTGCAAAAAGTGGTGGTGTGGGTAGTAAACCTTGTTTATTTGTTTTTTTCCGGCTGCTGTTGTTGTTGCTGTTGTTTTCTTGCGGCAGATTTGCAGTCTTTTTTGAGGTGTTGCTCACTGCCGCATATGTAGCAACGTGGTCTTCTGCCATCGACGACCACATATAACTTGTGGTCGTCTGATACACATATCTGGGTGGGTATTTTTTTTATATCCTCATGATGTATATGTAGAAGAAATTCTATTTTTTGTCCCACCCAGTTTTTATGCTCTGTGACTGTGGTTTCCAAAATAGTATAGTTCGCCATTTTTACGCATAGGGCCTTTACAAGCCATAGCTATTGGCTATTTTGGGGACATTGTTTAGAGTGATCTTAGTCACTTTCTGTCCCCGATAGCTTGGTGTAAGTTGGAGTTCATCTGAGTGAAGAGTTAGCGTTGAGAAATGTCTAGCTAACTCTTCGGTGTAGAAAACAACTTGTATGTGGGCAAATTTGTTCCACCAGGTTACATATTCTTTGTGATCCCAGATGGGTTTCAAGCACTTCTCTATTTTGCTTGTGTTGGCCTTCTCTGGGATTTTTGTTTTTTTGTTAACTATTTTATAAATGATTGTTCGTCTTTTTTCATTTTCCAAAATATCTTCTGGTATGTTTAATTTTACTATACCTTCTGATTCTGTTATTTTGATGTTCGTGTCCTGTATTGTTGGGCCGTAAAGTATATTGTTTTTTTTTTTCTTTAATCGCCTCAGCGAAATTTGTTGTTGTTTTGTTATTGTTGTTGCTTGTGTGATGTTGTTGTTGGCTGCAGTTTGTAAAATTGGTGTGTTTGGTTCGATCGTGCTAGTAGGAAGGGGTGGAAAATTGCCTGCGTACTTTAGTCCTGCACTAGGGCAAAATTCGACATTTCGTTTGCTTGTCGTCGTTTTTTTTCACTTGTTGGTGATGGAGTGAGCAGTGGTTGAAGGGAATTGTTGTTCGTCGTTGTTGTTGTTGTTATTGTCGTTCTTGGTGACGGCGGTGGTGTTGGTAGTATTAGTAGCATTGACGGCACGGTCTTGGTGGCGGTGATGGTGATGTTGTTATTGGTGGCGATATCTTTAGTAGGGATAGCAGTTTTAGTAGCAGATTCTGCCATGGTGTGGTGGTGGTGGGGTGGACTCACTGATGGTGTTGACGGTGCTTGGCCTTGCGACCTTTGTTTTGTATTTGTTGCTGTTGGTGGTGGTGGGGTTGTCAGGTTCGGCGTATGCTAACAGAGCATCCTGTTTTTCTGTTTCTGCGTCACGCTTCACTTGCAACTCAGCCTCGTGGTGGCCAGTGGCCATTTTGGAAATAAAATGGCTAAATGAAACCACGAAGGCTATGAGAATTTTTTCTTTTAATTTTGCCCACAAGGGGCAAAATTTTGTGTCGATATTTATCAAAGGTTTACAGTGGATGTTGTTGCACAACTTTTAAGCACAAAATGTTTGTCAATATACACTTTTAAATAGTCAAAATAAATGATTACCTTCGGAGCTGAAACGACATCACATCCGTCAGAGAGATAGATAGATAGATAGATAGATAGGTAGGTAGATAGATAGATACATACATGCATAGATAGATAGATAGATAGATAGATAGATAGATAGACAGACAGACAGACAGATAGATAGATAGATATATAGATAGATATGTTTCTTTATTAGCCACACAGGGCTGCACACAGATAGAACAAATTACAAGGTAGAGCTTTTCTTTTGAAGGTATTAAAAAAAAAAAAAAAAAAAAAAAAAAGGGAAGGGGAGGTTCGATCAAAAGGGATCGTAAAAGGAGAGAAAGAGGACAAAAATAAGGGGGGTTAAAAAAAAAAAAAAAAAAGGGGGGGGGAGAGGAAAAAAAAATTATCAATAGGGATCGTTATCACAGAAATGTCAATATGAAGTGTAAAGGGGAGGACAGGTGAGGTTTACCCGTGGAAAGAAAAGCCTGCGGAAAAGACCACGGTAACCTCGGTCAATGAAGTCACATTTTATATTTCTTTTTTTTTTTTTTTTTTTTTTGCAAATAAGCAACTCTCTGTTTTCGATTTCTGGGTTCATAGGACTATGCTCAAGGTGGCTTCGTCATTCATACGTGCCATTCTTGCTACATTCACCCATCTTTTTTTAAAACATTCGCTAGACAAAACTTGCCTCTCTACTCTCACTTCCTTTTCAAGTGGTACTTGAAGAAGTTGATGAGAGATTGACCAGAGAGGAAAGTGTTTGTCTCCAATCCTTTCAGACGCGTCCACCAGATACATTCTTTCGCCATAGCCACAAGGATGATGAAAATAGCTCTTCCTTCCCGTTTGAAGGAAGGAGGCGTGACAATATTGACGATAGACGCAGCTGATAAACCGACTCGTCCCACACGTGACAGCAGTTGTTCGACATAAGCCCACAGGTCGGAAATTGTTGGACACTGAACGAGTGCGTGCAGAACGGTTTTTCGTCTCTGACCGCATCTCGGGCAGGTCGGCCCCGTGTTTCTCGAGCCGTGTCTGTAGAGCTTATCCCGAACGGGTAGCGCTTCTCGGTAGCACTGCCAGGCCAGGGATCTCTGGAAGTTGTCCATGGGCCCTGGCCCGAAAGTCGTCCTGAACAGGCGGGTCAGGTACTCCTCGTCGACGTCCAGGCTCGCCCCGAGCTCGTCGTCGTACCTCCCCTCCACTAAACCCCATAGAATGCTTTGGTTGTGTTGAAGTCACTTAAGGTCGACCCAGGACGGCAGAGTTGCTTGAGAGCAACGCGACACTCGCGGTGCCATTCGCCCTTCCTCGGCCTCTTTTTGATCCACGACTGCAGTTCGGTCATGGAGACGAGCTGCGGGAAAGCGTGCCTCACAAACGGCGACCACACCTGTTCACCGTCGTCTACATAGAGCCAGAGATGTCGCAGTCTCAGCGCGTGTCTGCGCATCATCAACCACGGCATGCCCAGCCCTCCTTTTAACGGGTGTTGACAGCAAATGGATCGCCTGACCATCGGGACGCATCCTTTCCACAAGAAGCGAAAGAGGATGCGTTGTAGTTTGGTGATGGTAGGGTCGGGACAAGGTACGACGGTCAGGCGGTAGTAGATGACGGACGCGATGTACGTGTTCGCCACCTCCGCTCGACCTTTTAGGGACAGTTTCCTCTCGGCCCATTGCCGGGCGAGAGTGACCACCCTACTCGTTATCTCGTTCCAGTTCTTCTCCACTTGGAGGTCGGACCAAACCAGACCCCGAGCAACTCAACCGGGCCGTCGGTCAGCGTCCCACGACGGAGGCGCTGGTGGACGGCATGGGCTTGCTTCTCCAGTGCCTAGTCGCAAGCCCACTGACTTTTCCCGGTTGATTTTCGCTCCTGTCACCGCTTCGTAGTTTTCAGGTGCCTCGCCGACCAGCTCGATGTGCTCGTAGCTAGACACTATGACGGTGACGTCGTCCGCGTATGCAGACACGCTCGTCCCGCATCCCAATTCTCGCGGGATGCCCCTTAGAGTCGCCAGCTTCCGCAGTAGTGGCTCAAGAGTCAATACGTATAGAAGCGCCGAGAGGGGGCATCCCTGACGGACCGAACGTGCAATGTCGAAAGGTCTCGATAGATGTCCATTTACGCGAATTACCGAACGGATGCCTCTGTACAAGGCAGCTATCCAGCCGCGGAAGACGGGACCGAAACCAGCGCTCTCAGGACTGCCTCCAAGTATCGATGGTCTACCCTATCAAAGGCTTTTGATTGATCCAAGTTGATCAGGGCCCCACCCATGCCAGGTTCGTTAACTACCTGTCTATGATGTAGCGCATCAGATGGAGGTTGTCATGGATGGTCCGGCCTGGCACGGCGCATGTTTGCGCCTTGTCGACCAGTTTCTCGATGACAAGCGCCAACCTCTTGGCTAGCACCTTGGCCAAAATTTTCAAGTCTGCATTAAGCAGAGTGATGGGCCTAAAGTTATCTATTACATTTCCCTTGTTAGATCTTTCTTCAGCAGTGTTACGGCTCCTCGGCTCACAAACCCAGGAATGCTCCCGTTTTGCTGCCAGTTGCAGTACACCGCCGCCAAGAGATCTCCAAACAATCTGGCATACAATTGTAAAGCTCGTAGGGTAGACCATCCAAACCCGGTGATTTGTCCCTCGAGCATTCTGCCATCGCTTCCCGCACTTCCACCGCCGTGATGGCACCTCGCAGCAGCACCTGCCTTTCTTGTCGAGAGTCGTGTAGGCTATGTAGGTAGGCACTGAAGTCCACCCTACGTTCTTGCCCTCCACTCGTTCCGAACAGTCGGGCAAAATGCTGCTGAAAGGCCTCACACATTTTACTTGGCTCGAGCAATTCGCGCCCCTGTTCATCTACCAGTGACCGAATGGTGGCTTTGTTGCCCTGTTGCGCCTCTGCCACCCGGGCCTCTCTCTCGCGGCTCCAACACCTTCGTTCCTTAGAGCACGCATCCTAGCTCTGACAGCACATCCTTCGTGTTTGGCGTTGAAGTGTTGGTCGAGGGCCAACCTCGCCGCCAAAACGTCGGATGCGATGCCGCTTCTAATTGCCTCTTCTAGCTTCTTAACTAGCTCACCCTCTACTCTATTTCTATCTATGGCTAGTGCTTTGCTGTACCTAATCGCTTCTTTCTTTTACTGCTCTCTTGAGGGCAAACCACCATTTGTTGTTGATGATGGCTCCCGTCAAAGCCTCTTTACTAGTGTGCTAATCCGGTCTCTGAAAACTTGTCTCGATGGGAAAGACGCGTTTAGTTTCCAGTATCCGGGACCCTGCCTAAGTGTCTTACCTAAGTCTAGCGTACATGTCACAAGTTTGTGATCCGTGTAGCTGACTATGTGGAATTGTGGACATCCTATGCTATCTCTATCTACTGTCCTACACAGTATCCTATCTAGATACGATCTCGACGACCCGATGCGGTTGCTCCATGTCCACGTTGGCGCATTCGGGTGGTCTAGTCGAAACCTGTCAGACAGTTGAAAGCGTCTGAGCAGGTCTCTGAGGCATTTGCATCCCCGTCTATTCCTATCTCTACCACGTAGTCTACATGCGTGTCCAAGGTAGCATTCCAATCCCCCACTAAGAGTAAAGGACGAGACGTTTCCAAGAAAACTTCTAGACGTTGAAAGAAATCCCGCCGACCTGTTAAGGGCGGTGCGTAAACTGGTACGAGCCGAAAAGCGCACCCATTGCTGCCGTCGACATCCAGGACGACCAGTCTACCCTCCGGGTCTACGAATATTGTCCTTACATACATTGAGATCCAGACTCTTGTGAAAAGTACCGCGGTACCACTACCGCCCATTCTCGGCAGACAGATAGATAGATAGATAGATAGATAGATAGATAGTAGACAGACAGACAGACAGACAGACATCAGACAGATATATGATAGATAGATAGATAGATAGATAGATAGATAGATAGATAGATAGATAGATAGATAGATAGATAGAGAGATACGTAGGTTTGTAGAACGAACCTCACTCATCAGGCACCTAGAAACATGTCCTTTAGGCTTAAGGTTTAAAATATCCATAAATATAGATTCCGCCTGATCGAAGTGTCCAGAATTTTAGGATATGATTGAGTGGCAATCGGAATCTCATCCCACTGCCAGAGTCCTATGTGCCGCTTACGGAATTTGAATTTATTGTATTCATGGTTCTTCCTTTCTTTGCAAAATAGCAAATTATATGTTCATTTTCATGTTGAAAAGAAAAAGAACTTCTGAAGTGAGACTTCCATAACAACCTCACTGGTAGTTTATATTCTACTAGCAGTATCGCCCGGCGTTGCTCGGGTTTGTAAGGGAAATAACTATATAAGCATTTTTAGAGAGTTATAGCCAAAAAATAGCAAAAAAATGCATTAAAAATGGGAAAACAATGATGGTAATTTTTTTTTAAATCGTTGACTCATCGTAGACATTTTTAGAGAGTTACTTCCCTTATATAATAACGAAAAAAATGCATTAAAATAGAAAAAATTATGGTAAATTTTTTTTAAATCGAAGACTCATCGTAGACGCGCGCTAATACCCAGAAGGGCTCGATACGAATCACGACTATAAAATACCCGGTTTTGGTTACACTGCATCGCAAAATGTGGGAGTAGTTAGGAATCTAAATCGTAGGAGACAGACACACAACTTGACTTTTATATATAAAGATATACATAATACATATATATATATATTTCTTTACTGCCCACAAGGGGCTAAACATAGAGGGGGGACAAACAAGGACAGACAAAGGGATTAAGTCGATTACATCGACCCCAGTGCGAAACTGGTACTTTATTTATCGACCCCGAAAGGATGAAAGGCAAAGTCGACCTCGGTGGAATTTGAACACAGAGCGTAACGACAGACGAAATACCGCTAAGCATTTCGCCCGGCGCGCTAACGTTTCTGCCAGCTCGCCGCCTATATATATGTTGTGTGTGTGTGTGTGTGTGTGTAAATATAATATGTGACAATTATTCGGTAGCCATGATAAAACTCCGAGTTTTATATATATATACATATATATAATATATATAATATATTATATTATATATATATATATATATACATACATACATATCTACATATATATATATATATATATATACATATATATATATATATATATTTATTTATATATACATACATACATACATATATTACATATTATATATATATATACATATAATATATATTTATTTATATATACATATATACATATCTACATATATATATATATATATATATATATACATACATATCTACATATATACATATATATATATATACATACATACATATCTACATATATATATATATATACATACATACATATCTATATCTATCTATATATATATATATTATATATATATATATGTATATATATATATATATATATAATATTATATATATATATAATATATATATATATATATATATATATATACATATATCATTTATTGACTAAATCGAACAGGTATTGAACTACGAGCGTATGTATGAATCATAACTTCAAGTCTGCTGCAGATTTTTCGTTATCATTTTCAACAAAATATGTAATTCATCTCGATGTTCCAGTCTATTTATTGTCTCTAAGAAGAAACATGCTTACTCTCAAGGCGGACATTTGTCTCTCCTCTGCTTAACTGCACAAGAACCAGCATTAACCACCGGTCACATAGAACTCTATGATCCGTGAAAAAAGTTGCTTCTGCACTCACACACACAACACACACACACACACAAATATCTATTTATCTATTTATCTGTCTTTCTATATATCTGTGTGTGTGTGTGTGTGTGTGTGTGTAGTTGTATGTTCATAATTTAACATTAGTGATTACATACTTATACATACCTCAACATATATGCATACACATACACATACATATGAGTGAGTAGGTGTGACGGCGAGCTGGCAGAACCGTTAGCACGCCGGGCGAAATGCTTAGCGGTATTTCGTCTGCCATTATGTTGTGAGTTCAAATTCCGCCGAGGTCGACTTTGCCTTTCATCCTTTCGGAGTCGATAAATTAAGTACCAGTTACGCACTGGAGTCGATGTAATCGACTTAATACCTATGTCTGTCCTTGTTTGTCCCCTCTGTGTTTAGCCCCTTGTGGGTAATAAAGAAATATGTATGTATGTATGTATGTATGTATGTATGTATGTATGTATGTATGTATGTATGTATGTATGTATGTATGTATGTATGTATGTATGTATGTATGTATGTATGTATGTATGTATGTATGTATGTATGTATGTATGTATGTATGTATGTATGTATGTATGTATGTATGTATGTATGTATGTATGTATGTATGTATGTATGTATGTATGTATGTATGTATGTATGTATGTATGTATGTGTGTGTGTGTGTGTGTGTGTGTGTGTGGTGTGTGTGTGTGTGTGTGTGTGAGTGAGTGAGTGAGTGTGTGTGTGTATGTATGTATGTATGTATGTACGTACGTACGTATGTATGTATTTTATCTTTTACTTGCTTCAGCCCTTAACCTCTGGTCCTGATGTGGCACAACCCTAAAGGGTTTTACCGAATATATTTACCCCAGTACTGATTTTCTTTTTAATCCTGCTACTTATTATATCGCTCCTTTTTTTGCCGAACTGCTATGTTACGGGGATTTCAACAAACCAACAACAGTTGTCAAGGGCTAGTGGGGAACAAATCCAAACACAAACACATACACAGATATATACCAATACACGCACACACACACACACAACACACACACACACACACACACATATAGATATATATATAGAGAGAGAGATACATACACACATGCATATACGTCTACATATATATTTATATATTTATATATTTATATATACATACATACATACATACATATATACATACATGCATACATACGTACATACATACATATATACCTATATATATATATATATATATAACTGAAATTAAAACATTATTGGTGAATTGAAGAAATGGCTGAACGCAGATTGAACAGAAATCGTTTTATTTCATTCTACACGTGTTTCGAAAGGCACAAATTACCAAAATCCGATTGAATAAATGGGACCATATTGTGTCTTTCTCTTCAGGAAGAAAAAAGGAAATCCGTTGGAAAAACAAAAAAGAACAGAGGCGGAGCAAAAAACAAATCGAACTGTGCTCTAAGAGCCCATGGCGAAACTGTTTATCAGTGTATGTTGAGAACCGGTGGCTGAAGAATGCCCACTCAGATACCTAGATAAAATTACCAAGGACATTAATAGAACGGACGGAGTCCTGGTCCAGTCCGACAAGACCAGGAACACATACAAGATGCCCATTAAGCAGTACCTAGATTTACTCGGTAAAGAGATCAAGAAAAATTATAGAAAAACCAATTGGAGTACCCTGAGGAAGGTAAACTTGGAAATTAAGGATATAATATTTAAACACCGAATTCAAATGAGAACTCAGCCGCTTAGCCCCAAGCAACCCAGATTTATAGTGAAGGACCATAAACCTAACTTCCACACCAACCCAGCGCTAAGACTCATATGCCCTGCTAGATCTGATATCGGGATAATCAGTAAGTACATTTTAGATAAATATATCCCTAGTTTAGTAAACAAGCTGAAGCTCAGCCTCTGGGCCAACTCCTCGCAGGTAGTGAAGTGGTTCTCTTCCATCCCCAATAAGAACCGTACTAGGTTCATTCAGTTTGATATCGCCAGCTTCTACCCCTCGATTAACCCTAGTGTGCTAAATAAGGCCCTCTGGCATGCTCACAACAAGGCTGGCCTCACCAGAGAGAGATAGATATCATTTTAGTTGCCAGGAAATCGTTTATTAAGTTTGATAATAAGTTGTGGATCCGTAAAGATACTCCCAATGAATTTGATGTGCCTATGGGTAGTTCGGATAGTGCGCAGATAGCCGATTTGGTCGGAATATATATTCTCTACGAATTGTCCGATCAATTCCCGGAGATCGCGGGCGGCCTGTATCGTGACGATTGTCTGTTTTACCTGCAAAACACCACGAACAGAATAGTGCAGAAAACTAAGAGCAGGTTAGCTAGGTTTTTAATAGAATGGGCATGAGTATAGTTTTTGATAATGAACTCACCAAGGCTAATTTCCTAGACGTTACACTTAACCTTAATAGCGACTCATACTGCCCTTACCATAAGCCTTCCACTAATTTGAAGTATGTCAGTGTCTTCTCAAATCATGCCAAAACCGTAACAGACAATTTGGTTAAAAACATCTCTCTAAGATTGTCTGGCTTGTCCGCCAGTGCCGATATTTTTATGCAGAAAGCGGATTTTTATAACGCCGCACTATCCAAGGCCGGTTATAGGCAGAAGGTATTTTATATTGATCCGGCCCTTCCGATGCCATCATTCGGTCATCAGGATAGGGCCGTATATAATAACATTAACATTTAAGTAAGGACGGGAGCGCGGCGGATGCCGGGTAGTCGCTCCCGCATTTAATTTAGCGAACAAGGATAATTATCGTTACGGTCGGGAGGTCTTACACTAACCCAAGACCGTTATTCATCCGAGAATCACCCACCCGAATGCGAGAGCTGGCGTCCCGACCCATCACACTGATAGGAATAAGCATATATGGTTGTAATCCCTTTGGTAAGCAGATTAGAACTAACCTCCCCCTCATGTTTAGACAAGCCATCGCCAATAACTTCCCCAGAATTCCCAATATATACTCCACGGTTAACTCACATAAAGTTAGGATAGCTTTCTCCAACACTAAAAACCTCGCCCAGATAATCGCCTCCCATAATAATAGGCTACTTACTAAGACCCTATCACCTTTTTCCGGAGGCACAGCCTCTTCCGCTCCCGGTTTAATGCTCAGTAGGAATAATTATAGTAGTAATAATGATATGAGAGCCAGTACAGTGACACATAATCTCAGCTCCAGCCAGGGAGTACCCACTAGGGGTATAGTTATAAATAGGGGTGTTGTGGTTGACGGTAACAATGGGAGTAGGGTAGAGAGCCCCATTAGCATCCCCAGCATCATTTCCCGCAATAGCAGTACCACGGGCAGTAGCAATGACAGCACTCTGATAGATAGTGGAGAATCAGGGGTTATTCCTATAGTTAATAGTGACGTAGTGGAAAATAGAGTAGTAAGCGGCTGCAGGTCTCGGAACGAATATAGTGACAGGAACGCAGTTCTAATTTCAGAAACCAATCCTAGCAGATTAAGATTCACGTCGGCGAACTCCAAGATCAAAAACGCCGTCTACCAATGCAAGGTTTACACGGACTCAGATGCCTTCACTTATGTAGGGGCATCATCCTCAAGATTGTCTTTGCGTGTCTCCAACCATTACGCAACTTTTCGGGACGTGAACAAGCGCCAGACCACGGGACTCAGTAAGCTAATATGGCGACTGAAGGATGCGAACTTAAGCTATAGGCTGGAATGGTCAATTTTGGTCGGTGGCCCTCCCATTTGATAGGGGCAGAAGACAGTGCAACCTTGTGTCTCCGAACTCTTCCATATTTTGTTTGCCAGAGGCCGGATGGTAAACGGCTCTTACAGTCGGCTTTTCGATGCCCCATTGGCGGCGTTACACTTATCTGGCCTTAAATAGCGTTTATAAATAATACCGGCACCCATAGCCCTTGGTAACAATTCTGAAATAGCCTTTAAGATATCTACGATTAACCACTGCAAGGGAAATTACTCCTGTAAGACAAACGGGCTTGGTTTTTTCACAGCGGGGGGTTTCCTTGTCTAGGCAGGCTTAGATGAACACACACACACACACATAAAACATAATATATATATATAAAAATTTTTTTTTTTTTTTTCTTTCTGCCTGCCACCCAACGGTTATCACGGCAGTAGCCACTGACAGCCGAACGATCAAACGCACACACGTACACAAAAAATGTTTTTCTACCCCTACGCCAACACACACATATATAGAACAGTATACACACACACACACTCTCTAAGTAGATTTTTTCTCGCCCCTTATAAACATCCAATATTCTTTAAATAGTCAGAACTTTATTCTCGGTCACAAAGAACATCTATACACCCTCACCCACATGATTGACCGATGCCTGACCCGTTGAATTCTTCAGCCACCGGTTCTCAACATACACTGATAAACAGTTCGCCATGGGCTCTTAGGAGCACAGTTCGATTTGTTTTTTGCTCCGCCTCTGTTCTGTTTTTGTTTTTCCAACGGATTTCCTTTTTCTTCCTGAAGAGAAAGACACAATATGGTCCCATTATTCAATCGGATTTTGGTAATTTGTGCCTTTCGAAACACGTGTAGAATGAAATAAAACGATTTCTGTTCAATCTGCGTTCAGCTCCATTTCTTCAATTCACCAATAATGTTTTAATTTCAATTATCCGCACCAACGCACGGTTGCAACGCCAGATGGTTGTACCTCCAACCGTGCTGTTTACTGCTGTGATTTTTGCTACTAAGGTATCGGTTAAACTTTTGATTAATCTACTACAAGATTATTCATCTTTCTATTTCACATAATATATATATATATATATATATATACACATCATCCAAATGTAGTATTTGTATTATTTAATATTTCTGTCAGAAGAATTTCTAATAGGAAGTACCTTATATGTCTATCTAACATGTAAAACTCTGTAATTCCTATGAGTAAATGAAACATGTGTAATGATGAATGAATGATATCAATAAATTTTCTAACTGCCCGTTTTGTTATGCATTTTTATAAGTATATATATATATATATATATATCAAAACCATTCTTGTAGAAATTGATTACTTCTTAATTAATTAATTTTACCCTTTGTTATTATTGATAATAGAATTTTCTCCCTGATAACAAACTACAGATTTTTTCTGTAGTATTTTACTTGACGACGCACGTGGATGGGCAGGGGAAGGTAAATGAACCTCATTCATATTTTGAATTCTGCGCTGCTAACACTGAACATGATCTGTCTGATACCGTTAGGTGGAGAGATATGTTCAATTATTCCAGTACCTTCGAATTTAATATTTCAATATTTAACATTGTTGGAGTACCATGCTGATGAGGAAAATGTTCTTTATACCGACTCTGGGAGTCCCTTTTTAAAGTAGAAGAAATAGCTAAGGTTTTGGCTGCTATTTCTAAAGCAAATCTTCGCTGAACCTTAATTATAAAGTATATATATATATATATATATATATATATAGGTATGTATGTATACATTATTTACATATTGTGACATGTCGAAATGAACTCATCCTAAAACATTCATTTGGTTGATGGTGCCTTCAAACCATGACCATCACATGAAACGTACGGACAATAGAATTATTAGATATTTCCGTATATTATGGCATATGTTACATAACCCTCACGGGTGGGATACTTAGCAACTGGTTTAGGAGTATCCTACGGTGCAAATGTGTCACTTCAGGTGATTACAAGTTGTATCCCGTTAAAATAACAACTGTTCCACAAGATACGAGGGGCGTTCAATAAATAATGCCCCTGACCCACTTGCAGTTGTTTGATCTAGCTGAGATTTTGCATGTGCACTTATTTATACCTCTATAGATAAAGTGGCGAATTACAGCTGGTTTCTGATTTACAGGTGTTTGAACTGAGTCAAGTGTGAAATGGAGCCTGTTGAGTGTCGAGCAGTGATCTGGTTTTTGTATTTGAAAGGACGCACACCACGGGAGACTTTTGATGAAATGAAAGTAACTTATGGTGATGATGCCCCATCATATAACCTTGTAAAACGCTGGCATTGTGAATTCAAGCATAGTCGGAACTCTGTGGAAACAGCTCCCAGATCTGGTCGCCCCATTCTGCCGTTGATGAGACGTCTGTCCGTCAAGTTGAGGCTGCCATTTTGGAAGGTCAACGCATAACTATTCGCCAAATAGCCCATAAGGTCAAGATTAGTACCGGGTCTGTGGAAACTATCATTCATGACCATTTGCATATGCAAAAGGTGTCTGCCAGATGGATTTCCAGGTTGCTCACACCTTTCCAGAAGCAAGAACGCGTTGAGTGCTCGAGGACGAATTTGGAGATGTGCCAAGAAGATGAGTCAAAATTTTTCAAAAGACTGATCACACAGGATAAAACCTGGGTCCATCACTATGATCCATAGACCAAAGCCCAGTCAATGCAGTGAAAGCACCGTGACTCACCCCCTCCAAAGAAGGCAAGGGTGCAGCCCTCCGCTGACAAGTCTTCTGGGACCAGGACGGAGTAGTGATGACAGATTTCCTGGCAAAGGGTACCACAATTACAGGAGCCTATTATGCTTCACTGTTGAGGAAATTAAGAGAAGCAATCAAAATCAAGAGGCGGGGCAAGATAAGCAAAGGCATCCTCCTCCTGCAGGACAACGCTCCGGTCCACAACTCGCGTGTCGCCAGATCAGAAGCACAGGCGTGCAGCTATGAACTCCTCCCCTTGCACCCTCTGATTTTCACCTCTTCCCAGCCATGAAGATTTTTTTGAAAGGAAAGCGTTTCCCAGATGATGCAGCCTTGATTTCTGAAGTCACGTCGTGGTTGGAGGACCAAGCTGTGGTCTTCTACAAAAACGGTCTCCAGAGCTGTATCAAACGATGGGAGAAATGCATAACTCTGAGTAGTTCCTATGTAGGAAAAGACTAATAACTGTGCCAAGTGTCGTTGCTCTACTGCTATGGGAAGTGGGTCAGGGGCATTACTTATTGAATGCCCCTCGTATCTTCTCGGTTTGTGAATAGAAAAGCAGAGAATTAGAGTATACAGTTTTATTTTCATATAAGATCAATAATAAGTAACACTTTATTTAAAAGCAGCAGAAATATAACAAACGCTGTTACTCTGAGTTTCACGTTCCCGTTCGTCTGACAGTTTTGTTATATATATATACATATATATATATATATATATATGGATTTGTGTTCTCTTCTGTTTTAATTATTTAAATTCTTTCTCTGGGGAAGTAGGCTGGTTCCTAACAAAGATACAAAGCTCCATCATCGGGATGTAGATAAGTAACATAATGTCACGTTTTAAACTTCAGAAAAGTCTTGCATGCATTCCTGTTCTATTTACAGATTGTGTTTGTGATATTCAGCGTGACACAGACAGTGACAAGGCCGGCCCTTTGAAATACAGGTACAACAGAAACAGGAAGTAAGAGTGAGAGAAAGTTGCGGTGAAAGAGTACAACAGGGATCACCACCATCCCCTGCCGGAGCATCGTGGAGCTTTAGGTGTTTTCGCTCAATAAACACTCACAACGCCCGGTCTGGGAATCGAAACCGCGATCCTACGACCGCGAGTCCGCTGCCCTAACCACTGGGCCATTGCGCCTCTACCCTGATTATTTTTAGTATAAATGTAAATATATAACCTGAATATAAAAGCTGGAGGCTTCGAAGCAATTGTCCATGGTTTTCCTTTTTCTCTTTGCTTTTCAAAGAGATATTCTCGGGGCAAGGGTGCACACATAATGTGACCTCGTGTGTACCGTTGGCGATTTTTTTCCTCTGTCTTCCCTTCTCTGGATCTTTCCTTCTTCTATGTTTCCGACGAAGAGCTCCGCTCGAAACGTTAAACCCTCCTTCTTCCCTTCTTTCCTGAGCGTCCAATAATACTATATTTGCTCCACGTCCTCGCGTGTTGTGTTTTTTGTGCTTTCTTGTTTGGATTAACTATGTATATATATATATATATATATATATATATATATATATATATATATATATATATATATATATAAGAAGGTGCTGAAAATTTTCTCGCTTTAAGGGTATCGTGGAAGGCCCAACCTTCCGATTTCTTTTACGGGGCTTAGAAAAACTAATGGACTGCTGCAATAAGTATATGAATCTGAGAGTGGAATATGTTCAATATAATCACAATTAACTGATACTTTTGCATTTCTTTTTACCCAAAGCCATGAATTTTTCAAGTCCGACTCTCTTAGATAAATAGATACATAGATAGATAGATAGATAGATAGATAGATAGATAGATAGATAGATAGATAGATAGATAGATAGATAGATAGATAGACGGACGGACGGACGGATGGATGGATGGATGGATAGACAGACAGACAGACAGACAGACAGACAGACAGACAGACAGACAGACAGATAGATAGATAGATAGATAGATAGATAGATAGATAGATAGATGGATGGATGGATGGATGGATGGAGAGAGGGGGAGGAGGACGGGGGAGGGACGGGTTGACGGACGGATGGATACACACACTCACACACACAAAAGTCTGGTATGTGAGAACACACAGCAATAGCGTTTCCTTACTTTTTCAAATATACCCAAACTTAAAACGATGTTATACAACGATATCATTCATTCGGCATGTGTTGATATATGCCAAAGCACTTAAATTCCACACAAATATATGTTACTTTACGTATAATTTATGTATTAATTCTAGTTACTGAAACTTGCAAAAAAGCATATTTTATTTTAAAGTATCTCCTTGTAGACACAATTGTCAGTAATCATCCTGTTTCCATTTCTCTCAGCCAATGTTTTTACATTAGCCTTATTTCAAGCACTAGATAATGCAACATACAGCTGACCATATGAGAAGAATTTTGTCGGAAGATATATTGCAATTTGTTCAAAAGCCTGTCCCTGTGCCCTGGTGCACGTCAAGGTAAAAGCTGGCTTGACAGAAAATTATCTGCCTGTAAATGGAAATGGAAATTCCATTTCTTGAGATACATGTGGTTTTGCAGAGTTGGTCCTGTATAAGGAGCAGAAGCAACCTCAGCCTCAATAACAAGATCATGTAAACTGATAATGGTGTAGTGTGTGTCATTGCAATGTCCTCTAAATTTCTCGGAAGCATTATCATTATGCATCGTTTTGTCTTCAGTTTGAGAATGTGTGGTGGAAACTCTGATGGTTTCTGAAGCTTGTTGATGAACTCGATTGGGTACAGAGTTTTATTATCAGCTGTATCTGAGCTTCTGTCTATTTTTAGTTCACCAGGGATCCTGGTCAACAGAAAATCATTCACAAATTGTGCTGCTGCATTTGTTGGAGTAACGATGCTTCTATTTGCAAGCCACACAGTGTTTGTAAATTTATTTTTGAAGTCAGCATATACAAAATCACATAGATCTAAAAGAGCACCACTTTCAAGGCAAGGGTCATTGGGTAGTTTGATTTTGAATTCACCTGTTGCCATTTCCTACATCAAGAAGGTAATTAGCAAACTCTCTTTCTGTAAGAAGTCTTAGACTGGCTGTCAACTCCGCTACTTCCACATGATCGCAAAGAAAAGATCTCTTTAGTGTTGCATCAACAATTTGTGATCTGACACCCTTATTCTGAAGTAGAATATTCTCCTCTCGAGCTACTCTAACCAATCGGTCATGTGTAGCGGAAACAGCATCATGTCTACGTCTCCGTGCATATTCAGACATCTGTTTCAGTCGCTTTGCCCTGGATTCATCTGATTCAGTTGCCCATCTTTCTCTCTGCCCTTGTTATTTGCTGCTAAATTTTCTCTTTCAGTCGCATATATAAATGAAAGCTCGTTAAAAAACTACCTTGTTTAGCGTACTAGAAATAGCAGCGATCACATAGTTATTATTATAAGGCTTATACCGTTCCAAGTAGTCATACCAACAAAATACTCCTTCATTGACAAAAAAAAGTATATCGGTATATCAAAGAATTTTCATTTTATCAAAAATATTCATTTAACAAACTCTGGAAACTGATAATATTCTTGAAATTGTGCCTCGTATCAAAGTTATACAGCTATTTTGTGTAAACATGAAATGAAAAAATCGTATAAGTGAAAGCTCGTTAAAGTTATACAGCTATTTTTTGTAATAGCAAGCATTCATTCAACACAAAATCACTTAAAAATTATACCTGTATATTAAAAAATTTTCATTTTATCAAAAATATTCATTTACAATCTCTGGAAACTGATAATATTCCTGAAATTGTGTTTCACATCAAAGTTATATAACTATTATTAAATTATCTTTAATGAAAATAGAAGCGAGCGAGAATGAGAGACTGTTGCAAATAAAAACGTAAAATGTTGCCCGAATAAATAATGTTTATTATTAAACTTGAAAACCTACCCCGCAGTGAATGCAATGAATATTTAAACTTATGAAGAATTGGACGCAGTGAACGCAATGAATATTTAAATTTGCAAGAATTTGGAGTTAAAAAAATAATTCAATAAACTTCAGAAGTCGAAATTATTGGAAATTTCTTAGAACATGAATTTATAAAAATATTTCCAGACAGTCAAGCTTTTAATAATTGCTTTCTTTTAGTAGTTTTAGCAATTGTTACATACCTAATTAATAAGCAGCTTTCTCCATTATAGTATGTATGTATGTATGTATGTATGTATGTATGTATGTATGTATGTATGTATGTATGTATGTATGTATGTGTGAAACCACCTCTTAGCTACTATTGCTTTCAGGTCTGTGGAGCAGTAGCACGTGTCAGGGTCCCACTTATGGATTAATTAGCATATTAGCGCTTCCCTACCCATGCATTTAACATCTGGACCCAGAGGACTGTGCGGGAGAAACCTTCATTATTCAACGGAGAGAAAGTCGGCTGTAGCAATTTAGTGGGGAATGTAGAGAGCAAGATGGACAAGTGTCTTCTTCTATAGCTTAGAACCGACCAAAGCTTTGTAAGTGGATCTGGTAGACGGAAATTGAAAGAAGACTGTCGTATATATGTATGCGCGCGCGCGTGTGTGTGTGTTCTTTGTGCTTATGTTTGTCCACCAACACCGCTTGACAACCGGTGTTGGTGTGTTTATTTCCCTGTAACTTAGCGGTTCGGCAAAAGAGAACCGATAGAACCGTAAGTATCAGGCTTCAAAAAGAAATAAGTACTGAGTAAAAATTCTTCAAGGAAGTCCCTAGAATGACTCGAGTCTAATCACTGACACCAGTAAAGGCTAAAAGAAATTGCGTAAATCTGTCTAGGTAATTATTTTACAACTTAGAGTCACTCAAATTTAATTTAACTAGTTGTTCCTATTCAAAATTGTCATTAATTGATGTCATTAATAAATAAGCAAACTTTAGCAACACCTCGTGTAATAATAGAGTTAGTGCTAATCTTTATTTATTATGCTTTTCTTTGAACGACGATTGCTTAACAGACCGAGAAAAAATAACGCATGCGCATCAGCCATTCTCGTCCTTGAGGAGGTGAACACATAAAAACGAGTCTACAGCATCTTTACATCTGAACACCTGCTTTTACCTGTAGCTTATAAATTATTCCTTGTATAGTAAGCCGTATCACCGATATTTCCATGAATTAAAAATGCATTTCGTTTGTAGCAAAGCTTGTGTCTTGTTTTATTTATTCGTTAGAGTCCTTAACTTAGATTAATAAACTTGGTTGAAAAGGTTTTATTTTCTGATAACGAATCGTTGGCAGTAAAAAAAATTTTTTTGTTGTTTGTTTGTTCTTGCTTGAATGTTTTACTAATTTTCATATTTTTTTTTCTTATCCTCATTACGAATGTTGTTTTGCTTGTTTTACATACGACTAAGTGTTTTTTGTGTAAAAATTCATGAGGTTTCCGTTTTTGTTGTTGTTGTTGTTGTTGTTACTCTCCTTGTTACTAAGCAGTTTCGTTATTTTTGCTTCTTTAATTATACACTACGTTCGATTACGTATGTAATCAACCATTCTAGTTGGTAACTTTCATTCACACACAGACACGCACGGCTATATGTGTGTACGCGTACGTGCACGCATGTGTGTGTGTGCGTGTGTGTGTGTATGTGTGTGGTGTGTTTTATTTATGGGTTAACAAGGCTACCATTGGTTTCATGCTGAGAATTCTCAGCAATTATCAAGCCTGCTACGTGGGTTGCTACTTGCCTCCATCATGGATACGAATACAACGAAGCTACATGAAACTTGGATGAGAATATATATATATATATATATATATATATATATTATATATATATATATATATATAAATCTGAACTGCGAAAAGTTTGTCTCATTTTGGCATTGGAACGGGTTAAAGGGCACTAGATCCCGTCAGATTGACTCCAAAATTTACAGGGACATGTAAAATGAGGTGAGGATGGGAGTGGGCTAGGTTAGAAATCCCTATCTTAACAGGTGGGGTTACTAGGGCAAAAAAAGCACACTTTGACAAGGTATTCTCATTCTATTATCTGCCTGTCTTCCTCCATCTCTCTCTCTCTTTCCTCCCTTCCTT
>NW_021832842.1:5000-57500 GCF_006345805.1 Octopus sinensis
AATAGTCTTCGCACTTTCCGTTGCGTTGTTGCCTTTATTGAACTCAAAAAGCAAAATATGCCTACTATGCTCCTTTGGCACTTCCATTATTGCTTTGAAAAAATAACTCTTTAAAATCGAACTGCACTGATCAAAACTTCCACTAAGAATAAGGACAAGGTAAAATTACTGCCTGCTTTTATAACAAGTTGATGCAGATAGTTTATCACGTCCGACTTTTAGTTCATGCAATTGAAAAAACTGCATTATTTAAGGGATGAATCAATATATGTACACACACACACACACACACACACACACACACAGACACACGAATCAAATATTAAAAAAACTATTTCAAATCGTTGTTAGAGTATCCGCATAAGTGAAGTCAAGACCGGTTAGTTAGTATTGGCATCGCATCGTATTAGTAGTAATAATGAAGTTAAAGTAAATAGGGATATTTTGAAATCATTTAATACGAACGTTTCATGTTTGCGTAATACAGAATAGGAAATGCATCCTTTACGTAAACCTTCCTTAGTTGAAGCATTAAAAATGTGAAGAAATTCAAGGAAAATTTCAACATATATAGGAGAGTATTGTAGTTCGCTTGAAACATTGTGTATTGATTGTAAAGGATAAAATGTTTTGAATGGTACAACAATGCACTATAATACAAACAATGGGCTATATACCTGTTGTAATTTAGTCATCTATAGTCTGATTATATTTCAGAATAAAATTCCTTCTTCATATATTCTCTATATATGAGTTGCTGCTATAATCGGTTTGCCAACGGCTTTTCTTTTTTTTTCTCTTTGATATACATGTGATTAGAGCTAAGATAGGAAGGTATATATGTATACAGAGAGGAAGAATGGGAGAGATAGAGAGAGAGAGAGAGAATGAGAGAGAGAATGAGAGAGAGAAATAAAGACAGAAAGAAAGAAAGAGAAAATGGAAGAGAAGGACGTATATAGTGAGATGGTAGGAAGTGGGAAAATATGCAGGAGTGAAGTGTATTGAAAGAAAATGGTTAGTTTTGTTGGTTCGCATAGACATCTTTGTAAACTCAGTTGCCTATTATACTTCCTCAGCCGCCTATTGTAGCCTCTAGACAGAATAAAATGTGAGAGAACAATTAACCTCTACTTCTGACTCCACGAAAACTAACATTGGAGTTTCTGCACGCTGTACCTTGAAAAACAGCCGCAAGAGAGTTAAGTCCTATTCATTGTGCAACAACATGAGTCAAGTGAATTTCATTCGGACGTTTAGAGATTCCCATTTGTTGTACGCAGCAGAATGCATGAAACAAAACTTGATTTATGTTGGTTGTACAACAGAAAAATTAAACAAAAGATTCAATGAGCATAGATATGATGTGGGGCACAATAACAGTAGTTTGACTGAACTTGTCGAACATTTTGCATTAAACGGCTGAAATTTTGTAAAAAGCTTGAAAGTGCATATTCTCAGAAAATATTCCGAATCTGCTATACTTTCAGTATTCAAAATGCATGAGGAGAAATATGTTTGATGGCTTAATATCATGCCCTAGGGGAATAAATACAACGACTGGAGAATTTCATATTTACACAAAACTGTTCGATTAAATATTCTTTTTTCTTTTCTTTTTTCTTCTTTTTCTTTCTTTTTCTTTTTGCCAGTTGTAACTTGAAATTTGAAGACTGATGATGTCATTCCATCAACGTGGTGACCGTGTTGCCCTCGTTCATATGTTGGATTTGAATTTCTATACTTTTGAATTTTTTTGTATCACTTTTCATTTTGAACTTGACGAAGACAGGCTAGCTCTCGAAATATCGTTCAACCAAAAGAATATCTATTGCAATCGCATCGCGCTCTTCGTATGGTCCAATAATAATAATAATGATAACAATAATAATGATGATGATGATGATGATCATGATGATGGCAGACATTGAACGACTATACCTGCTAAGAAAAGAGGGTGATCGTGTACTCTTACAAATGAAATTGACAATGAAGATTGCCACAATTGGCCTACACACTTACCTGAAAAACTTTGATGACTGGATGTTAAAAAACTTGTCTTTGAAGCATGAAAACAAGAAAACGTCATACTCTGAGTGATTTCCAAATATAACAAATCCCAGAATCAAACGTACTGGAAACAAGCACAGAAAAAGCTAAGCGTGTGAAAACCCTTGCTAAAATTGCTGCTTTAAAAATTCTTACTGATAAATGGCAAGTAAAATCTCTCAGTAGGAAATACCCAAAGAGAGATAATAACGCTGATGCTGACAAAACCATTGCCTATCAATGGTTAGTGTATTATGACTTAAAAGCAGAGACAGAAGGGTTTATCATAGCAGCCCAAGATCAATGCCTACCTATAAGAAGCTACCAGGCCAACATCTTAAAGAGCGCCAGCGGCCCAACATGTCGTGTATGTGAACAACAAAATGAAACCATCGATCATGTTGTTTCCATGTTCAGCCTTCCTGCTCCTACAGAGTATCTCAACAGGCATGATAGAGCAGCACAGTATATTAAATAGGTAATTTGTAAAGACTTGGATGTGACTCTTGATAAAAACTAGTAGGAATACAAACCATCTCCAGTGCTTGAAAATAGTCGCATCACACTTCTTTAGAATTTTACTGTTCAAACTGATAGAATGATAGATGCAAATAGGTCAGACATTATATTGGAAAACTTCAGACTAAAATCATGTTTTCTCATCGATATGGCTGTCCCAATCGACATAAAAATTAGCAAAATGTGGAACTTCAAAATTAAAACAATACCTGTTGTCATAGGTGCCCTAGGAATGATAGCAAAAGGGGTTGATTGCTACCTGTCCCAGATATCAGGAAATCTAAAAATGGAAGAAATTAAAAAAATAGTGCTCTGATGAGACTTGGAGTCAACTTGTACAATTACAAAGCAAAAGCCAAACATATAATAATAATAACTAGCTGGACCCGTGAAAAATTCACGGAAAATATAAAAAAATGTAAGCATCTGTAAATTGTGTGCTGGTGCCATGAGAAATGTTTCTATATTGTGACAGTTAAAGGCAGCAAGCTGGCAGAATCGTTAGCACGCCGGGCGAAATCCTTAGTGGCATTTCGTCTCTCTTAACATTCTGAGTTCAAATTCTGCCGAGGTCGACTTTACTTTCGTCCTTTCGAGGTCGATAAATTAAGTACCAGTTGCGTACTGGGGTTGATCTAATCGACTGTCCCTCTCCCTAACAAAATTTCAGGACCTGTGTCTATAGTAGAAAAGTATATTGTGACAGTTACAGAATATAGAAAGAAGTGCAAAGCCGATAACTATATAATCCAACCGAAATATCTCAGTTACGCAAACGTAAACAGAATTACTATTTAGCTTTAAAATACATCGTACATATTCAGAGAACCTTCTTGGTTTAGTGGTACGGAATATTTTTCTCGTATTCTTTTATTCTTTTACATGTTTCAGGTATTTGACAGTGGTTATGCTGGAGCACCACCCTTTAGTCGAAGAAATTGACCCCTGGACTTATTCCCTGCAAGCCTGGTGCTTATTCTATCAGTGTTTCGCTGAACAGCTAAGTTACAGGGACGCAAACACACTAACATCGGTTCTCAAGCTATGGTGGTGGTGGTGGTGGGACAAACACAGACACAAACACACACATATATATATATACATATATACCTACATACACACATATATATATATATATATATATATATATATATATATAACTTAGAATAAATTAGAAAGGTTTTGGCCAGTATTGGCCCAGGCCATGCCTGACTTAACAGCACCACCTGGAGACGTCTTTCAATTCAGGATTTGGGCACCAAGGCCCATTCGAGCAGAGAGTTATTGTTTGCGGTGACATATCCGGGTGTGGGTGGTTTGTCCAGGACTGTTTGAAGGAATTTGTCCAAAGACTTCTTGAATTTTGTGTGATCAGTTTCTGTTTTGACGTGTCCTGGTGTAATGTTGAAGAGAGCGGGTCCAATTGAGGTGAAATAATTGTGCCGTATTGTCATTATGTGATGCGATTTAAATTTTTGTTGTGGACGGATGGCACGTGGTCCAAGCCTTGGATGTATTTTGAAGGTGATGCCAACATCATTCGGACAGTGCTGATGGAATATTTTCCACATCATATTATGACTCTCAAGGAAGTGAGTTATACGCGATCTCAGCACTCTCTCAAATACCTTAATGATGTGAGAGGTGAGTGAGATTGGACGGTAATTCACGGCAAGCGATTTGTTTCCTTTTTTGAAAACTGGGACAACAGACTGGGATAGAAGGTCTTCTGGTATATATCCAGCATCCAGTGAGTTCCGCCACAGATTGGCTAGAGGGGGGTGCAAGTTGGTGTTGACACATCTTCAAGACACAAGCAGGGAACCTATCGGGACCTACTGCTGAATTATGCTTCATTTCTTTTATTGCTGCTAAGACATCAGGAGCGCCAAAGGTTATGTCCGATAAAGTGTATTGGGGAGTACCATCACTGATACAGCCCAGATCAGTCATATCAGGATTGCTGAAAACAGAGCAATATTGTTTCTGCAATATCCCTCCCATGGTTTTGGCATTGTCTTGGAGAGTACCATTTGCATCAATCAGAGGGCCAACAGTAGAACCAGTGACTGTGTTTTTTTTCAAATGAAAAGAACACTTTGTGATTGAGTTTGATCTTCTCAATGGCCCAGGCCTCTTCAGCTCTTCTCTGACTATTGATGATTTGGAGTTTATGTTGTTTTGGAGTTTATGTTTTTTAATCTCTAGTGACGAGATGGCAGTCAGGTTGGTGTGTTGCTGTTGACAGTATTTCAGCTTGTTGATTTTTTTGTTAATTCTTTTAATTTTCTTGATGAGAGATTTTCTATTTCTAGGGATTCGACACTTAGATTTGTTTGCAGATCTTAATGGGGTGTGTTTTGCACATATGTTCGTAATGGTGTCTACAAATGACTGCCAGGACTTTTTGATGTTTTTGATGTTAGTGGGTGTGTATGTGTGCGTGAAGGACCAATCGACTTGTGCAAGATCATTATTGATCGCTTCCCAGATTGCATTGTGGAAATCCATAGTGTCAAATGGATGAACAGGAGGGATGACATTTGTTTTGCATTTTGACCGTTGATTGCTGAAAATTAAGTCTAAGACGTTTTTGTGACATCTCGTTGGTTCGAGCACCAGTTGGCACAGGAAGAAATCATCCATGAAGTCAAGAAGCGATTCCACTGCCTCCCTGTCAGCGGAGGTGGTACTTCAGTAGCGTGGCTTCAGTGCTGGGGATCTCGGCCCGCTCCAAGATTTTAATGTTTGTGACGATGTCACTCCAGTGAATGTTGAGGATGGTGCGGAGACATCCCTGGTGGAAGCGCTCGAGGAGACGGATGTAACTGCGGTAAGTGATCCAGGTCTCTGAGCCGTAGAGAAGAGTGGTGAGAACCACGGCCCTGTAGACACTGATCTTTGTTTTGTTCCTCAGGCCACCATTGTGCCAAACACGTTCGTACAATCTGCCAAAGGAGCTATTTGCCTTAGAAAGTCTAATGTTAATTTCCTTGTCGATCCTTGCATCGGATGAGATGATGCAGCCCAGGTATGTAAACTGCTGTATTGATTTCAGTTCGATACCGCAGATAGTGATGTGGGGTGGGCCACCGACTGAGAGGAGCCCCGAGGAAGCGCTACAAAGACTGCCTCAAGAAGTCTCTAACAGCATGTCAAATTAACCACCAATGCTGGTCAGACCTGGCTGCGGACCGTGATGTCTGGCGCCACACGATCTTCAACGCAGTCAGCAAGTTTGAGGAACAAAGAAGAGACACGCTTAAAGACAAGAGACACAGGAGGAAGGCGCTGGCCGCCTCTGACACAACACCGGATGTTACCTTCGTCTGTGGATACTGCTCACAGACCTGCCTTTCCCACATCTGACTTGTCAGTCATGAGCGTGCATGCACGCGACGTGGACAGGCTTCCTGATCTTCGTTCGCGAAGCCGAGCCATGATGATGATGATGATGATGATATATATATATATACATATATATATATATATATATATATATTATATATATACATATATATAATATATATATATATATATATATATATATATATATACATACATACACACATACATACATACGTACTTATATATATATATATATATATAGATAAACAGTATTTTTGAACATAACTACACCAACCATTTTTTAGACCTAACACACAGGAACAGGGACACACGATGGCAAAGGACAAACAAAAGAAACCTCAGGTAATTAAGATAATCAATCTCTCAAACAAAGAACTTACACCTAACGAAATAAGCATACTCTCCAAAAGACTTAAATTTACACCAACCCCACAACGTTCTAATTACTATGAAATGAAAGATGATTTTTCGGAATTTTGTAGGAAACTAAGACTTACCGAGGCATTTCATGGCAAACAAATAGATGATGAATCAATAGCTAGAAACAACAGCAATTACACCCCTACCAAGGGAAAGAATAAAGCCTTAGACCGCTATTGTGACTACATAACTAATTTCCCTTTTCAATTCACCAAGAAACAAAAACACAGCCAAAACTTTAACAAAAGAGAATGGAACGACCTCATCAAACTAAGAGAAGACAAAATAATAACAATTAAGGAGGCAGATAAGGGCAACGCGGTAGTATTAATGAATACAAACGATTATAAAAATTTAGTGCTATCCCTATTAAGAGATGAAACGTATTATGAAAGGGCCCAACAGTATAATCAGCCAAAAATAATGTATAACCTCAGGACATTAATCAACACATACCGAGAAGGACACATGGACAAGGAGTATGAATACATCACTAACTTCAAGTGCAAATCAAGTTTGTTCTACGGTATCCCTAAAGTCCACAAAAGCCAAATAATTAGTGAAACATGCAAAACATCTACCGATATACTCATCAAAATCCCTTCACCAAATGATCTTAAACTTAGACTGATAATAGCAAGCCCAGCATGTGAATCTCACCGCCTCAGCAATTTCTTAGACACACTTTTTAAACCTTTCCTAAAGCACATCAAAAGCTACGTAAGAGACGATATAGACATGCTTAACTACCTCCCTAAAACAGTCAATGAGAAAACCCTTCTAGTATCCTTCGACGTAATTAACCTTTATTCAAACATCCCTCACATCCTCGGAATAGAAGCGATCACTTTCTGGCTAAATAACTACTCCTTTGAACTCCCAACTCGCATAAATAAATAACTTATAATAGAAGGACTTAGATTTATTTTAGAAAACAATTACTTTATTTTTGACAATAATGTCTACAGACAAAGATCGGGAACAGCGATGGGCACGCGTACTGCACCTTCTTTTGCCAACCTAGTGATGGGATACCTCGAGAAAATACTCTACCAGATAACACTTGAGAAATATGGAGACACCTTCTCCACCTATATCCAGAACAACTGGAAAACATACCTCGACGACTGCTTTATCCTCTGGGATAAAAGTATAGAGAAACTTGAGGAATTTAAAATACTATTAAATGGAATAAATGATAATATACAATTCACGATGGATCATAACGAAGAATAATCACCATTTTCAGACATCCTCATTAAGAAAGCCGGCAACAAAATAGAGACAGATATCTATTATAAACCGACAGACACCAAACAGTACCTACCCATTGATTCATGCCACCCAAGACACACTAGAATAAATATCTCTTTTTGTTTAGCTAGAAGGATTTGCACCATAATATCAGACACAAACACCCGACACACACGTCTCCACACGTCTCCAGGAACTTAGAACTACACTCATAAATAGAAATTATCCACAGCCCCTAATAGACAGTGCAATCCAACAGGCACTTAAATTAAGTATAGAAGACCTGAGACAAACAAAACCAAAAAAGAAAGAAAAATTAAAAACCCTTCCCTGCATCTCTACACACAACCCACTTAACAATGAGACCTTCAGCACCATACTACAAAGCACAGCCCTACTAAAGGGAGACCCAAAGATGAATCGGATCCTCGAAACACACACCATCATTAAAAATAAACGGCAACCAAAATCCTTGAAAAGGATTTTAACCCAAGCTAAACTGCACTCAACATCAACCACAAAACCAGCAGTTAGAAAATGTGAAAGGCCCAACTGCGGAATCTGTGTCATCTTGGTAGAAGGTTCAGAATTTATACTAGAACAAGGCCATCAGTTCACCATTAGAACAAACATCACCTGTGCATCAGAAATCTTAATTTACGTCTTAACATGCGCAGGCTGCAATAGGCAGTATATAGGCTATACAAAAAATAGCTTACGTAAAAGGATGGCGGTGCATAAATCCCAAATTAGAAACTCTGAATACCGGAAAATACCGGTCAGCGGACACATAGATAGAAGTGCTACAAATGAAAATCCGAAATTTACAACTCACCCACTTTACAAATTCAGTGACAGCGTAACCTTCACCCAACGCCAAAATAAAGAACTCTATTTCATCAAAAAATTTAGACCAAGTTTGAACACCCTGGGCCAGGAATATTAAAACAAAACATTAGTCTTCCGAAAAGGAAAAATGAAATTCTACCACAACCACCACGACCACTACGACTGCTTCCACTAGCTGCACTACTACTACAACCACCGTGGTCACTACTATTGCTGCTACGGCCACAGTGTGAGAATTAAAATAGTAAAAAAAGGGTGGAGGTGGGGGAATTACAATTTCTCAGATCTTTAAACAGTCACTCCCGCTTGCAGTGGTATGTTTTAGGGAAAGATGAATTTATAAAAAAATTTTTTTGTGCGAGCAGATCTGATTTTTATTCGTTAAAAAATTGATTGCGTTTTTCTTCCGTGGTCAAGCTTGTCGTTCTGCTTGGTTGGTTTCCTTACAGGATACCGTTATGGGTCTTTTCCTTGTATTCGTTGAAGTTTGGTTTTGATTGGTATGGAATTATGTGACGTCAGTGAGCAGTGCCAGTGAACCGACCACTACTGCTACTGCTGCTGCCACAGCTTAACTGCTACAACCCCAACCACCACCAAGGTTACCAAAATTACGGCCAACAGTAACAGCCACAGGTTACTACTACTACGACCAACAATCACTACTGTTGCTACCATTGGAACACAAGGTAACAAAAAAGCGGTTCCTTTTGATACCAGCAAGAAACAATAATGGACTTCTTCACTACACTCAACAGTAATATAGCGATTATACCAACTAACGACAAAACACCACCACACGGATTCTATTGAGAACAGTAAGAAACGATTATGAACTTTTCTATTGCACTTTTTATAATATTTTTGATAAGGTTCGTTTTTTCAAGAACCGAAACATGTAAAATTCATAAGAAAATTAAAATTTATCTAATATAGTGGCGTTTTCAAACTTCTTTTTTACAAATATATATATATATATATATATATATATATATATATATGAGGTTTAACAAAATTCCTTTTTATTATTTTGAACACCCGGGCCAGTAATAAAAAGGAATTTTGTTAAATCTTCGTTCAGCTCCATTTCTTCCTACACTTAATATATAAAACTTCAAATTTCCGCACTAAGGCACGGATTTTATGCCCCATGGTCGTAACTACAACCGTGCTTTTTCTGTTGTGATTTTTGCTACCCAGGTATTGGTTATCATCATTTGAATTATCCGTAATAAGATAATTCATTTATCTACTCCAATATATATATATATATATATATATATATATATATATATATATATAAATATATGTATGTATACATGCATGTATATATGTATGTATGTATGTATGTATGTATGTATGTATGTATGTATGTATGTATGTATGTATGTATGTATGCATACATACATACAGCAAGAAACAATAATGGACTTCTTCACTACACTCAACAGTAATATAGCGATTATACCAACTAACGACAAAACACCACCACATGGATTCTATTGAGAATGGTAAGAAACGATTATGAACTTTTCTATTGCACTTTTTATAATATATTTGATAAGTTTCGTTTTTTCAAGAACATGGATTCTATTGAGACCAGTAAGAAACGATTATGAACTTTTCCATTGTACTTTTTATAATATTTTTGATAAGGTTCGTTTTTTCAAGAACATGGATTCTATTGAGACCAGTAAGAAACGATTATGAACTTTTCCATATAGTGGCGTTTTCAAACTTCTTTTTTACAAATATATATATATATATATGTATGTATGTATGTATGTATGTATGTATGTATGTATGTATGTATGTATTTATGTATGTATTTATGTATGTATGTATGTATGTATGTATGTATGTATGTATATGATGGGCTTGGAGGTGGTAGTGAAGCTGGCTGCTGCAATTTTCTGGTTTGCTGGTATGCCGAGAGAGATCCAGCTCTGTTTCGCATATTTTCTAAGTACAGCTACCGTTGCTCTTGACTTATGTGTTCTCGATTCTGTTGATCTCTGTCTCTCTAATTTTGAAAATACACTTCTCTTTGGTCCTGGCGTATTTGTCCTATCCTTTGCTGATTTCTTTCCCTCCTATACCGTCGGATACGCTCCCTTTCCTCTTGGCTTATTTCCTTTCTTCTCTGTCTCATTCACACGCAATTTTGATACCTTCTTTCCACCCGCTATTCCTCGCTCAACCGTTCTCTCTTTCTACGCCGACGCTCTCGTGTTCGCCTACATTCCATTATCCATATTTTAAAACTTGTTAATAAAACAACATATCTCCAAAATGATTCGGAGTGTTTCAATAGAGAAACATATACGAATGTATTAAACAGTTTTTGTTTAAAAGGTGGAAATATTTCTGAAATACTCACTTAATATGCAAGTACACAATATATAGGATACGGTAATAAATTATATTGTAGGAGAGTAAAAAGTAAAGGGTAAAATAGAATTAATATTTTTGATCTTGTTCGGCTCTATGAATTCAATTCTTTTTTAAATGCTTTCGTCAATTGCTTGATACAAGAAAAAAGAAATAAGAAAAATCTTGACTAAAACACAGAAATTCGAACTCAACAAAAAATACAGAAAGAAAAAGTTGCGTTTATTTCCACCACGTGACACTTATTATCGCACGCACGCACGCACGCACACACACACACACACACACACACACACACACACACACACACACACACACGCATACATATGTGAATGAATGTGTGTGTCTATATGCGTGTATGTATGTTTGTGTATTTTAGTTATTTACTTAGACACATCAACAAATTAGCCAATTGAACAACTCTGTGTTGTTGTTCAATTTGCTAGAAATAACAGCCAAACCTCTCTCATACTTTACTTTTGTTAGTATTAAAGAAAAGGGAAAAATAGAATTGGTATTTTTGATTTTGTTATACCCTATGAATTTAATAGTTTTAATGTTTTTATCCATTACTTGATACAAGGAAAAAGAAATTGGAAAAATTCTGACCAAAACATAGAAATTGTAACTTAACAAAAATATAGAAAGAGAGAAGAAAATGTATTCGAAAGCAAAAAGATGTTTTTTAGCTGAGATGTAACTTTATAATTTAAATCAAATTCAAAGTTTTAATTTCGGAACATTAGATTTTACATGTTATCTGGTGTATGGCCGAATTCAAAAGGGTAGAAGGCTTAAAACAACTATGTGTGTATTTGGGCCTTTAATAGCCAGGGGTCAATTTCAGTTCAATCGTAGAAAGGAATTCAAATACCTATGAACCACTTCCTCTCACTCTCTCTATCTTTCTTTCTCACTTCCTCTCTCTCCCTTGCTCGACAGGCGTCAAATTTAAGATACTTAAAATAATAGTGGCTGAGAATATATGTATCGCTGATCATGAGCAGAAGTGGGGGAGCATCATAGACATGTGCCGAGAGGAATACTTTGGGATTTGGATAATTCACCTTTGGGAAACATGGGTGTTTCGTTCAACATCCTTAAACAACTCTTATTCAGGGACATTTTGAGTGGGATGTGCTACTCGGCCTGAAGAAAATTGTAACTGGGCTCCACCTGCAAGGTCATGCGCCATTCAACTTGATAGGAAATCATAATGTCGTGCACATACGGTTGTGATGCATGTGCCTGGTGTACCCTTATTAGACGAGTATCAATGATGAGTATACTGAGTTTCGTATATCTTACCCCAGGGTCACCGCGATGGCATGCACTGCTCTCTCACTCATTGACAATGATAATAATCCTTTCTATTATAGGAATAAGGCCTGAAATTTGGAGGAGGGTGATAGTCAATTATATCGAACCAGTACACAAATGGTACTTAATTAATCGACCCCGAAGGGATGAAAGGCAAAGTCGACCCCGGTGGAATTTGAACTCGGAACGTCGCGACGGGTGAAATACCTATTTCTTTACTACCCACAAGGGGCTAAACACAGAGGAGACAAACAAAGACAGACAAACAGATTAAGTCGATTATATCGACTCCAATGCGTAACTGGTACTTATTTTATCGACTCCGAAATGATGAAAGGCAAAGTCGACCTCGGCGGAATTTGAACTCAGAACGTAACGGCAGAAGAAATACCTGTTTCTTTATTACCCACAAGGGGCTAAACATAGAGGGGACAAACAAGAACAGGCAAACGGATTAAGTCGATTACATCGACCCCAGTGCGTAACTGGTACTTATTTTATCGACTGTGCATTTCGCCCGGCGTGCTAACGTTTCTGCCAGCTCGCCGCCTTAATAATAATGATAATAATAAATAACAGACACTGGATTTCATAGCTTTTGATCTTAACTGATTGGAAGTGTTATCATGTACATTGTTTTGTATAAAAGATGGGCTACAGCAAATATTCTGCTCAGTACCACAGATCTGTTTGTCAGTTGTTTGATCTCAAACAGTTAAACATGTCCCTTAGTGGTTAACGATATGTGCATCTCTGATCACGAGCAGAAGTAGTGGGGGAGCATAGTAGTTGAGAGGAAGTATTTGGAGTTTGAATAATTCACCTCTGGGAACATGGGTTCAACAGACATAAACGATAGTTATTCAGGGACCTTTTGAGTAGGATGTGCCACTTAAATTGAAAAAAGTTCTAAAAGGAACCCACGTGCAGTGTCATGCTGTGTTTATTTTGAGATGTGACCACCATGTGATACACGCATGGTTGCGATGCTTTTGCCTAGTGTACCGTTATCAGACGGATTGTCATGATGGGTATATTGAGCTTCGTATATTTGTACCCCAGTGATGGCATGAACTGCTCTCTCGCTCAGTAATAATAATAACATTAATAATAAAAATAGTAATAACAATAATAATAAAAATAATAATGATAATAATAATAATAATAATAATAATAATAATAATAATAATAATAATAATAATAATAATAATAATAAAAATAATAACAATAACAACAACAACTTTCAAAATACAAAGACCTGGAAATAGAGGTAACCAGAATGTGGAATCTAAAAGCAGAAACAATTCCTATCATAGTAGGTGCATTAGGCATGATAAAAAAAATATTCAGACAAATACATAACAAAAACACCAGGAATTACAAACACATATAACCATAGAAAAAATTGCACTACTAGGCACTGCACATATCCTACGCAGAACACTTTCCATACAATAACCATCAGAGCATCACAACAAATCACAGCCCATACCCAAGGCACACAGAGCTGCGCTCGGTAGTGGAGTAAAGGCACGCTATAAAACTAAAACTACTGAACGACAATTATAATAACAACAACAACAACAACAAAAACTACAACAACAACGACAACAACAAGGACAATTATAATAATAATTTCTTCTATAGGCAAAAGGCCTGAAATTTAAGAGGTGGGGTCTATTACATCGACCCATGTACGCAATGGACACTGATATCCTCAGCCGAAAGGATGAAATGCGAAGTAGACCTCAGTGGAATTTGAATTCAGAACGTAAAAGCGGGAGAAGTACTGCAAAGAATTTTACCCAGTGTGCTAATGTTTTTGTTGCAGTCTCAAGTGCTCAATTGCCATATATATCATTTATTTTAATTTAATCCCCATCTCAGATCCTAGTGTCATAAAGCTGGCATGAAATAAAATTTAACATAATGAGCTGCAGGGTGTTACATATGTAGTTACTTCAATCATTATCTTACGGGTTGTGAAAATGAACCAGACTGCCTACCTGCCTCTTTTCTCTTTCCTATCCCCAACATGTTCACTAACTGCTCTGTAAGCTATAAATCTTTTGAACGCCTTACGCACTAGCTAACCATTTAATGTCTTTCTAGCTTTGCTATGTTCTCTCATTCAAAGCTAGCCTCAGCTGGAATCAGCTTCGGCTGGCCCACTGTGGTGAAATGTTGTTCATATATTGTTTGAAATGTTATGCATCACCTAATGAAAGCGTTTCTTTTTGTTATGATACAATGTACTTATTAATCCATTAAAGATATCCGCAGGAAATAGCTGTAATGAAGTGACGCGTATCCATCGTTTTGTTAATTTTTTGTTCATAATGCACCTCATTGGTATTCCGACCCGTCTGGAGTATACCAAATACTGTACGACCAATATAATGTAGAGTTTTTGGTTTGGCCATTAGGCAATTAAAATACTCATGAGGTTTAAATTCTCTATATATATAACCTGAATATTTCTGGATGTACTTCTGTACCTATGATATTTATTCGACTTAAGGGGCTGTTTCCAAATTAATTCGACCCTACCTGATAACTATAATTTAAGTTCCAGATTCTTTTCAATCTTTAATATCGTATATATATATATATGTATATATTTATGTGTCTGTGTTTTTGTGTCTCCTACAGAAAATTGCAGGAAGTGAACAATGGCCACTGGTAGGTGAAAATACTTTCTTTGACCGCGTGGTTGGACAGGAAATAGATGGTGACAGTGCATCTGTGTAGGGTAGGGAATCATTGTGGCTTGTGAGCATATGAGCTTGTGTGCACGTGTGCGCGTGTATTTGTGAGTGTGTGGCTGGGTGTATATTTATAAGTAGGTTTCTGTGCGTGTGATGGCTACTCAACCTGAATAAAATTCTAACTGGGCTTCACTTGCATGGTCATGCGCTGTTTAACTTGACATGAGATCATCATGTCGCGCACATGTAGCTGTGATACATGTGCTTGGAGTATCCTCATTGGACGGGTAGTCATGATGGGTGTACTGGGTCCGTATATTTGTACCCCAGTGTCATTTTGATGACACACTCTGCTCTGCTCTCTCACTCATAATAATAATAATAATAATAATAATGATAATAATAATTGTGTTGTGAACGATGAAAGAGGACAACAGAAAAAAGGGAGAATGGAAATACAATCGGGCCTTACCTCGTCGAAGATTATTTCGGATCCCTCTCAGCCAACTCGATACGTCTCGTACCTTCGTTGTCTCTACAGCAACTCGTCGATCCCACACGTGCGTCCTCCCTGCTGCTTCCGCTTCCTGCCGCGCATGCGCTCTGCAAGCCTTACTTCCGCCCTCCCCTATCTGTCATCCTCTCACGAACACCACACGCCCCCCTGATCTACAGATCACTGAACCGGCTTTCTCACTCGCTCCCGCACCTGAAACTGGTTTCATAATCAGCCAACCAGGGAGGAGGGTGCCGTACCCTCTGTGGTCGCTGTGCGACCCTAGGACTTGTTCCTGGTGTGTTGCTGATGGCCTCGTCATCCTGTTTGTTGTTTTCGTCTTGCCCACTGCTGCTGGTCCCATCCTCTGGGGCATGGACAATCCTCCGTATATCCAAAACGTGGCGTGGCATACCATCGACCGAGGTGTTATGTTTTTGAATTTACAGAGGTTATTGTCCCCTTTCCCCATTGCGATGTACACCGCGCGTTTGGGGGTTTTACCCAGACTTCCTCCCCGACCTGCACGAAAGCGTGCTCTTCCTCTGCCCCGGGTCGCATTGATGTAGTACACGGATGCCTCCACTCGTACCTGAATATTGCCCTGTGTGGCACCGACTCCTCAGCCTGTCCTCATCTGGGCGACATATTGTACCAAAATACGGCCTCAACTGGTGGAATGTGACCCCTCTCTGACATGGCCTTGATGGTACGACGATGCCTTTCCACCACCCCATTTCCACTTGGCCGGTATGCCGCCCTGAAGAAGCGGTTGACCTTCCACTCATCAAGCATTTCTCTCAGCACATCCGAGCGAAATGCAGTGCCGTTGTCCAGAAGCAGTTCATCTACGGGGCCTCGTTCCAGGAATATCTCATTCAACACTTTCACAATTTCTTCTGCGGTCCCCGACTTCATCTCCCTCCATATGGCCAACCGCCCCGGTCCGCAGTCAACCATTGAGAGGTATGTCCCCTGCCGGTAGTGTGTTATGTCCACCGCCAGTCGTTTCCAGTCCTGATCCACTGGAATACTTCCCGCCTCATGCACAACCGGAGCAGGGTCGATGGACTGGCACCTGTCAGAACTGCTAACCACTCTTTGCACGCTCTGTCTTGTTACGTCGGAGTCAACTTTTCTGGCTAGGAACAATGTCCTGTCCACACCCATGTGATGCATGGTGTGCAGTCTCCGCAATTCCGAGTCGCTCAGACGGCATACTGCAGCTACAGCCTGCTTCGCATCCTCTGGCACCTGCAACCAGGCTCGCTTTACCCTGGTCAGGACGTCTGCCCTGTTCTTCTCGGAAGGCACAAAGATCACGCTCAGCTTCAGATTGAACTCAGTAGTTAGTTCACGCAGTATTCCTAATCGACGCTTTACCAGCATCTCTGCAGCCCCTTTGGTCCGCACCCTCCGCTCATCGGTGATGACTGCTGTCGCCCAACCAAGTACTGTGGCCGAATCAGTCCTGATTTCTATGGTGTGCAACCCCCACTTCAAGGCTAGGTTCACCCCCTTCAACACGGCATCCAACTCCGCCACGTTGATATGATTGCAGTCATCCGTCTTCCTGAGCCAGGCTGCATCTTCCACCGTGACACCTCCCACTTCTAAGACAACCCCTATTGCGATGCTACTGGCATCACAACATACGATCCCGCTCTTTGATTTGGGAACATACCAGCTGCCCCTCACTGGGTCCTCTGCTCCTACTCTGACCAAGACTTCCTGCATCATGTCGATTGTCCTCTCCCCCACTCTGTCATTCCACTTCACTCCTTCGGCTCGTCTCTTGGTGAAGCTACATGCTGTCCGGAGCCAACCTGCAATCGGGTAGTGTCCCACCAGCTTCCCACACACAGAGAACAGTTCCCGTCTACTCATGCTGGCGCCCAGTTCAGGGACGTCATTCCCTCGCCGGAACCACAACGCGCCGGCCTTGTCTTTCCATAGCTTGAGGCCCAGTGCAGCACCTCCCTCCATTGCCTCTGGCGGCTTGGCGATCAGTCCAAAACTCTTCAGATGGCCTATGACCTCCGTTGCTGGTATCACGGTTTCATCCACCAGAATGTCATCGATGTATGAATTGGTGGCCCTTTTTACTCTGTCCATCTTCCCCAGGATGGCCTTGAGAATTGTTGCCATAATCTTTGGCGCTGAATTCAGCCCGAATCCCAACCTGGTCAGACAGTACGTCCGGCCCCTATACCTGACGAGCTGGTACTTCCATAATTTCTCAGCCACATGCACCTGTAGGTATGCCGACTTCAAATCAACAATCATGGAGGCCCCCGTCGTCTGCCTCCACTCTCGCAAGGTGTCTCCGCAGACATCCGTGGCCTCGCCGCCTGTATGACACGACACGTGGTCATTCAGCTCTCGGAAGTCAAGCACTGGCCTGACCTTATGCTTTGTGGGCTGTATCACCGCCATGAGTGGCAGGACTCTGCTGTCTTCTTTTTCCCAAGGGATCAATATGCCCTCCTTAATCCACCGCTCCACCTCCCCCTCGAACTCACTTCTGGCATCTCCTTTTAGAGTATGCTGATAGCAGCCCACTTTATTCTTTAACATCGGGGGCTCTCCCTTCCAGTGCCACTCCACTGTCCACCTCTTGCCATCAAAGACAGCCCGAAAATCCTGGTCTTCAATGGTGTGTGCCACATCCTTTTCCTCACGGTTGTCGCCGGTGCACGGTCTCGCCCTACACGGTTTCCCCGCTAACCCAAAGGTTACACCAGCCTCGTTAACGGTGACACCCCCCAAGCGGGTGATTGCATCCATCCCCATCACCACGTCAATCTCGTCCACCAAGTGACCAACCACAATCTCTCGCAACGTCAGCTGTAGTCCCTGCACTAGAATCTGCGCATCCGTAACCCCTTCGCAGTGTACTTCTCTTCCGTCGACAGCCCTAACACTGCTTCCTCCACTCCATGTCTCTTCCACTTCTGTAGTCATCAGGGTCGTTGTACAGCCCGTGTCCACCAGGGCTCGTGACATCTTCCCCTTCACTAGAATGTCGACCACAGGTAGCGATGATAAACGCGCCACTACTGATCTAAAGGGACAACTACCAGCGCAGTAGTCTCCCGCAGTCCGTTTCCCCGCAGACACTCGCTGGCTACCTGCCCCGGCTCTCGACACCGGTAGCAAATCAGCTCAGGCTTGGGCGACACGCAGTCACGCACCATGTGTGGACCTTGGCACCGGAAACACTGTCCTTTGAACGGTCGCACACGTTCTTTCTTCAGCCCCTCTCCGCTGCTCCTAGCTGGGCCACTTTTCGACGTTGCAGTCGCTGCTACCGACGTCATCATGCTGCACGAAACTAGTACACGTGCCCGAGATATGATGTCAGCCATCGGCATCGAATGCACGTTCTGGAGCTTCTGTAGCTCGACCGACATGATGTCGGGAAAACCGGTCACGAACGCCAACCTAACCGTCCGTTCCAGCGACTCTCCCTCGTAACCCGCCAATTTAGCCAGTCTTCTAAGCTCATTGGTAAACACGTCCACCTGTTGCCCAGTCCATCTCATTCTACCCAGGCGAGCGCATGCCTCGAACATTCCCTCCGCTAAGGCCTCCATCAGTCGGATTTCTACTTTCACCGCGCTAAGTTGGTCCGTCTCCTCCATCTCTAAATATAACGCCAACGCCGGGCCATCCAAGTACAGCAGCATGAAGCTCGCCAGGTCACCTATACCATGGAGCTTCGCCACCAACTTCACTCTCTTCAACCAAGTGACCACATCTGTGTCGCCGCAAAACGGTGTAATAAGTTCGTGCGAAACCCGAGCACTCTGCATCATTTTTTTATTTATAAAACCGAGTGTTTATATGCCGAAATAGCTTGTGGTGTGAACGATGAAAGAGGACAACAGAAATAAGGGAGAATGGAAATACAATCGGGCCTACCTCGACGAAGATTAGTTCGGATCCCTCTCAGCCAACTCGATACGTCTCGTGCCTTCGTCGTCTCTACAGCAACTCATCGATCCCACACGTGCGTCCTCCCTGCCGCTTCCGCTTCCTGCCGCGCATGCGCCCAGAAGCCCTACTTCCGCCCTCCCCTTCTGTCATCCTCTCAACAACACCACAATAATAATGATAATAATAATATAATAATAATAATAATAATAAGAAGAAGAAGAAGAAGAAGAAGAAGAAGAAGAAGAAGAAAGAGAAAAAGATGGTATTGGCACACATCAGAAAAGGTCACAGAAAACGAGAAAGACCATACTCTGGGATATTCCGATACACACAGAGGAGAAATTAAGGCCAACAGACCAGATATAGTTGTCAGAGATCATGAAGAAAAAAATGCTTTCTAATTGATGTATCAATACCGGCAGGTGACAACGTGTCTCTAAAAGAAATAGAGAAACTTTCAAAATACAAAGACCTGGAAATAGAGGTAACCAGAATGTGGAATCTAAAAGCAGAAACAATTCCTATCATAGTAGGTGCATTAGGCATGATAAAAAAAAATTCAGACAAATACATAACAAAAACTACAGGACTTACAAACACATATGACATAGAGAAAATTGCACTACTAGGCACTGCATATATATATATATATGTATAGGCAAAAGGCCTGAAATTTAAGAAAATTACATCGACCCCTGTACGCAATTGACACTGATTTCCTCAGCCGAAAGGATGAAATGCGAAGTAGACCTCAGTGGAATTTCAATTCAGAACGTAAAAGCGGGAGAAATACTGCAAAGAATTTTACCCAGTGTGCTAATGTTTTTGTTGCAGTCTCAAATGCTCAATTCCCATATATATCATTTATTTTAATTTAATCCCCATCTCAGATCCTAGTGTCATAAATCTGGCATGAAATAAAATTTAACATAATGAACTGCAGGGAGTTACATATGTAGTTAATTCAATCATTATCTTACGGGTTGTGAAAATGAACCAGACTGCCTACCTGCCTCTTTTCTCTTTCCTATCCCCAACATGTTCACTAACTGCCCTGTAAGCTATAAATCTTTTGAACGCCTTACGCACTAGCTAACCATATAATGTCTTTCTAGCTTTGCTATGTTCTCTCATTCAAAGCTAGCCTCAGCTGGAATCAGCTTCGGCTGGCCCACTGTGGTGAAATGTTGTTCATATATTGTTTGAAATGTTATGCATCACCTAATGAAAGCGTTTCTTTTTGTTATGATACAATGTACTTATTAATCCATTAAAGATATCCGCAGGAAACAGCTGTAATGAAGTGGCGCGTATCCATCGTTTTGTTAATTTTTTGTTCATAATGCACCTCATTGGAATTCCGACCCGTCTGGAGTATACCAAATACTGTACGACCAATATAATGTAGAGTATTTGGTTTGGCCATTAGGCTATTAGAATACTCATGAGGTTTAAATTCTCTCTATATATAACCTGAATATTTCTGGATGTACTTCTGTACCCATGATATTTATTCGACTTAAGTGGCTGCTTACAAATCAATTCGACCCAACCTGATATCTATAATTTAAGTACCCGATTCTTTCCAATCTTTAATATCGTATATATATATATATATGTATTTATTTATGTGTCTGTGTTTTTGTGTCTCCTCAGGCTGATGTACAGAAAATTGCAGGAAGTACAGTATTACCAGTGGTAGGTGAAAAGAATTTCTTTGACCGCGTGGTTGGACAGGAAATAGATGGCGACAGTGCATCTGTATTGGGTAGGGAATCATTGGGGCTTGTGAGCATATGAGCTTGTGTGCACGTATGCCCGTGCACATGTGAGTGTGTGGGTGGGTGTATATTTATAAGTAGGTTTTTGTGCTTGTGATGGCTACTCAACCTGAATAAAATTCTAACTGGGCTTCACTTGCATGGTCATGCGCTGTTTAACTTGACATGAAATCATCATGTCGCACACATGTAGCTGTGATACATGTGCTTGGAGTATCCTCATTGGACGGGTAGTCATGATGGGTGTACTGGGCCGTATATTTGTACCCCAGTCTCACTTTGATGACACACTCTGCTCTCTCACTCAATAATAAAAATAATAATAATAATAATAATGATAATAATAATGTGTTGTGAACGATGAAAGAGGACAACAGAAAAAAGGGAGAATGGAAATACAATCGGGCCTTACCTCGTCGAAGATTATTTCGGATCCCTCTCAGCCAACTCGATACGTCTCGTACCTTCGTTGTCTCTACAGCAACTCGTCGATCCCACACGTGCGTCCTCCCTGCTGCTTCCGCTTCCTGCCGCGCATGCGCTCTGCAAGCCTTACTTCCGCCCTCCCCTATCTGTCATCCTCTCACGAACACCACACGCCCCCCTGATCTACAGATCACTGAACCGGCTTTCTCACTCGCTCCCGCACCTGAAACTGGTTTCATAATCAGCCAACCAGGGAGGAGGGTGCCGTACCCTCTGTGGTCGCTGTGCGACCCTAGGACTTGTTCCTGTGTGTTGCTGATGGCCTCGTCATCCTGTTTGTTGTTTTCGTCTTGCCCACTGCTGCTGGTCCCATCCTCTGGGGCATGGACAATCCTCCGTATATCCAAAACGTGGCGTGGCATACCATCGACCGAGGTGTTATGTTTTTGAATTTACAGAGGTTATTGTCCCCTTTCCCCATTGCGATGTACACCGCGCGTTTGGGGGTTTTACCCAGACTTCCTCCCCGACCTGCACGAAAGCGTGCTCTTCCTCTGCCCCGGGTCGCATTGATGTAGTACACGGATGCCTCCACTCGTACCTGAATATTGCCCTGTGTGGCACCGACTCCTCAGCCTGTCCTCATCTGGGCGACATATTGTACCAAAATACGGCCTCAACTGGTGGAATGTGACCCCTCTCTGACATGGCCTTGATGGTACGACGATGCCTTTCCACCACCCCATTTCCACTTGGCCGGTATGCCGCCCTGAAGAAGCGGTTGACCTTCCACTCATCAAGCATTTCTCTCAGCACATCCGAGCGAAATGCAGTGCCGTTGTCCAGAAGCAGTTCATCTACGGGGCCTCGTTCCAGGAATATCTCATTCAACACTTTCACAATTTCTTCTGCGGTCCCCGACTTCATCTCCCTCCATATGGCCAACCGCCCCGGTCCGCAGTCAACCATTGAGAGGTATGTCCCCTGCCGGTAGTGTGTTATGTCCACCGCCAGTCGTTTCCAGTCCTGATCCACTGGAATACATCCCGCCTCATGCACAACCGGAGCAGGGTCGATGGACTGGCACCTGTCAGAACTGCTAACCACTCTTTGCACGCTCTGTCTTGTTACGTCGGAGTCAACTTTTCTGGCTAGGAACAATGTCCTGTCCACACCCATGTGATGCATGGTGTGCAGTCTCCGCAATTCCGAGTCGCTCAGACGGCATACTGCAGCTACAGCCTGCTTCGCATCCTCTGGCACCTGCAACCAGGCTCGCTTTACCCTGGTCAGGACGTCTGCCCTGTTCTTCTCGGAAAGCACAAAGATCACGCTCAGCTTCAGATTGAACTCAGTAGTTAGTTCACGCAGTATTCCTAATCGACGCTTTACCAGCATCTCTGCAGCCCCTTTGGTCCGCACCCTCCGCTCATCGGTGATGACTGCTGTCGCCCAACCAAGTACTGTGGCCGAATCAGTCCTGATTTCTATGGTGTGCAACCCCCACTTCAAGGCTAGGTTCACCCCCTTCAACACGGCATCCAACTCCGCCACGTTGATATGATTGCAGTCATCCGTCTTCCTGAGCCAGGCTGCATCTTCCACCGTGACACCTCCCACTTCTAAGACAACCCCTATTGCGATGCTACTGGCGTCACAACATACGATCCCGCTCTTTGATTTGGGAACATACCAGCTGCCCATCACTGGGTCCTCTGCTCCTACTCTGACCAAGACTTCCTGCATCATGTCGATTGTCCTCTCCCCCACTCTGTCATTCCACTTCACTCCTTCGGCTCGTCTCTTGGTGAAGCTACATGCTGTCCGGAGCCAACCTGCAATCGGGTAGTGTCCCACCAGCTTCCCACACACAGAGAACAGTTCCCGTCTACTCATGCTGGCGCCCAGTTCAGGGACGTCATTCCCTCGCCGGAACCACAACGCGCCGGCCTTGTCTTTCCATAGCTTGAGGCCCAGTGCAGCACCTCCCTCCATTGCCTCTGGCGGCTTGGCGATCAGTCCAAAACTCTTCAGATGGCCTATGACCTCCGTTGCTGGTATCACGGTTTCATCCACCAGAATGTCATCGATGTATGAATTGGTGGCCCTTTTTACTCTGTCCATCTTCCCCAGGATGGCCTTGAGAATTGTTGCCATAATCTTTGGCGCTGAATTCAGCCCGAATCCCAACCTGGTCAGACAGTACGTCCGGCCCCTATACCTGACGAGCTGGTACTTCCATAATTTCTCAGCCACATGCACCTGTAGGTATGCCGACTTCAAATCAACAATCATGGAGGCCCCCGTCGTCTGCCTCCACTCTCGCAAGGTGTCTCCGCAGACATCCGTGGCCTCGCCGCCTGTATGACACGACACGTGGTCATTCAGCTCTCGGAAGTCAAGCACTGGCCTGACCTTATGCTTTGTGGGCTGTATCACCGCCATGAGTGGCAGGACTCTGCTGTCTTCTTTTTCCCAAGGGATCAATATGCCCTCCTTAATCCACCGCTCCACCTCCCCCTCGAACTCACTTCTGGCATCTCCTTTTAGAGTATGCTGATAGCAGCCCACTTTATTCTTTAACATCGGGGGCTCTCCCTTCCAGTGCCACTCCACTGTCCACCTCTTGCCATCAAAGACAGCCCGAAAATCCTGGTCTTCAATGGTGTGTGCCACATCCTTTTCCTCACGGTTGTCGCCGGTGCACGGTCTCGCCCTACACGGTTTCCCCGCTAACCCAAAGGTTACACCAGCCTCGTTAACGGTGACACCCCCCAAGCGGGTGATTGCATCCATCCCCATCACCACGTCAATCTCGTCCACCAAGTGACCAACCACAATCTCTCGCAACGTCAGCTGTAGTCCCTGCACTAGAATCTGCGCATCCGTAACCCCTTCGCAGTGTACTTCTCTTCCGTCGACAGCCCTAACACTGCTTCCTCCACTCCATGTCTCCCACTTCTGTAGTCATCAGGGTCGTTGTACAGCCCGTGTCCACCAGGGCTCGTGACATCTTCCCCTTCACTAGAATGTCGACCACAGGTAGCGATGATAAACGCGCCGCTACTGATCTAAAGGGACAACTACCAGCGCAGTAGTCTCCCGCAGTCCGTTTCCCCGCAGACACTCGCTGGCTACCTGCCCCGGCTCTCGACACCGGTAGCAAATCAGCTCAGGCTTGGGCGACACGCAGTCACGCACCATGTGTGGACCTTGGCACCGGAAACACTGTCCTTTGAACGGTCGCACACGTTCTTTCTTCAGCCCCTCTCCGCTGCTCCTAGCTGGGCCACTTTTCGACGTTGCAGTCGCTGCTACCGACGTCATCATGCTGCACGAAACTAGTACACGTGCCCGAGATATGATGTCAGCCATCGGCATCGAATGCACGTTCTGGAGCTTCTGTAGCTCGACCGACATGATGTCGGGAAAACCGGTCACGAACGCCAACCTAACCGTCCGTTCCAGCGACTCTCCCTCGTAACCCGCCAATTTAGCCAGTCTTCTAAGCTCATTGGTAAACACGTCCACCTGTTGCCCAGTCCATCTCATTCTACCCAGGCGAGCGCATGCCTCGAACATTCCCTCCGCTAAGGCCTCCATCAGTCGGATTTCTACTTTCACCGCGCTAAGTTGGTCCGTCTCCTCCATCTCTAAATATAACGCCAACGCCGGGCCATCCAAGTACAGCAGCATGAAGCTCGCCAGGTCACCTATACCATGGAGCTTCGCCACCAACTTCACTCTCTTCAACAAGTGACCACATCTGTGTCGCCGCAAAACGGTGTAATAAATAAGTTCGTGCGAAACCCGAGCACTCTGCATCATTTTTATTTATAAAACCGAGTGTTTATATGCCGAAATAGCTTGTGGTGTGAACGATGAAAGAGGACAACAGAAATAAGGGAGAATGGAAATACAATCGGGCCTAACCTCGACGAAGATTAGTTCGGATCCCTCTCAGCCAACTCGATACGTCTCGTGCCTTCGTCGTCTCTACAGCAACTCATCGATCCCACACGTGCGTCCTCCCTGCCGCTTCCGCTTCCTGCCGCGCATGCGCCCAGAAGCCCTACTTCCGCCCTCCCCTTCTGTCATCCTCTCAACAACACCACAATAATAATGATAATAATAATAATAATAATAATAATAATAATAAGAAGAAGAAGAAGAAGAAGAAGAAGAAGAAGAAGAAGAAGAAGAAGAAAAGAAAAAAGATGGTATTGGCACACATCAGAAAAGGTCACAGAAAACGAGAAAGACCATACTCTGGGATATTCCGATACACACAGAGGAGAAATTAAGGCCAACAGACCAGATATAGTTGTCAGAGATCATGAAGAAAAAAATGCTTTCTAATTGATGTATCAATACCGGCAGGTGACAACGTGTCTCTAAAAGAAATAGAGAAACTTTCAAAATACAAAGACCTGGAAATAGAGGTAACCAGAATGTGGAATCTAAAAGCAGAAACAATTCCTATCATAGTAGGTGCATTAGGCATGATAAAAAAATATTCAGACAAATACATAACAAAAACTACAGGACTTACAAACACATATGACATAGAGAAAATTGCACTACTAGGCACTGCATATATATATATATATATGTATAGGCAAAAGGCCTGAAATTTAAGAAAATTACATCGACCCCTGTACGCAATTGACACTGATTTCCTCAGCCGAAAGGATGAAATGCGAAGTAGACCTCAGTGGAATTTGAATTCAGAACGTAAAAGCGGGAGAAATACTGCAAAGAATTTTACCCAGTGTGCTAATGTTTTTGTTGCAGTCTCAAATGCTCAATTCCCATATATATCATTTATTTTAATTTAATCCCCATCTCAGATCCTAGTGTCATAAATCTGGCATGAAATAAAATTTAACATAATGAACTGCAGGGAGTTACATATGTAGTTAATTCAATCATTATCTTACGGGTTGTGAAAATGAACCAGACTGCCTACCTGCCTCTTTTCTCTTTCCTATCCCCAACATGTTCACTAACTGCCCTGTAAGCTATAAATCTTTTGAACGCCTTACGCACTAGCTAACCATATAATGTCTTTCTAGCTTTGCTATGTTCTCTCATTCAAAGCTAGCCTCAGCTGGAATCAGCTTCGGCTGGCCCACTGTGGTGAAATGTTGTTCATATATTGTTTGAAATGTTATGCATCACCTAATGAAAGCGTTTCTTTTTGTTATGATACAATGTACTTATTAATCCATTAAAGATATCCGCAGGAAACAGCTGTAATGAAGTAAACGTATCCATCGTTTTGTTAATTTTTTGTTCATAATGCACCTCATTGGAATTCCGACCCGTCTGGAGTATACCAAATACTGTACGACCAATATAATGTAGAGTATTTGGTTTGGCCATTAGGCTATTAGAATACTCATGAGGTTTAAATTCTCTCTATATATAACCTGAATATTTCTGGATGTACTTCTGTACCCATGATATTTATTCGACTTAAGTGGCTGCTTACAAATCAATTCGACCCAACCTGATATCTATAATTTAAGTACCCGATTCTTTCCAATCTTTAATATCGTATATATATATATATATGTATTTATTTATGTGTCTGTGTTTTTGTGTCTCCTCAGGCTGATGTACAGAAAATTGCAGGAAGTACAGTATTACCAGTGGTAGGTGAAAAGAATTTCTTTGACCGCGTGGTTGGACAGGAAATAGATGGCGACAGTGCATCTGTATTGGGTAGGGAATCATTGGGGCTTGTGAGCATATGAGCTTGTGTGCACGTATGCCCGTGCACATGTGAGTGTGTGGGTGGGTGTATATTTATAAGTAGGTTTCTGTGCGTGTGATGGGCTACTCAACCTGAATAAAATTCTAACTGGTCCTTACTTGCATGGTCATGCGCTGTTTAACTTGACATGAAACCATCATGTCGCGCACATGTAGCTGTGATACATGTGCTTGGAGTATCCTCATTGGACGGGTAGTCATGATGGGTGTACTGGGCACCGTATATTTGTACCCCAGGGTCACTTTGATGACACGCTTGCTCTCTCACTCAATAATAATAATAATAATAATGATAATAATAAAAATGATAAGGATAATAATAATAATAATAATAATAATAATAATAATAATAATAATGATAATAATAATAATAACAACAACAACAACAATAATAATAATAATGATAATAATAATAATAACAACAACAACAACAATAATAATAATAATAATAATAATAATAATAATAATAATAATAATAATAGAAAAGAAGAAGAAGAAGAAGAAGAAGAAGAAGAAGAAGAAAAAAGATGGTATTGGCACACACGAGAAAAGGTCAAAGAAAACGAGAAAGCAACCATACTCTGGGATATGACGATATACACAGAGGAGAAATTAAGGCCAACAGACCAGATATAGTTGTCAGAGATCATGAAGAAAAAAAAATGCTTTCTAATTGATGTATCAATACCGGCAGGTGACAACGTGTCTCTAAAAGAAATGGAGAAACTTTCAAAATACAAAGACCTGGAAATAGAGGTAACCAGAATGTGGAATCTAAAAGCAGAAACAATTCCTATCATGGTAGGTGCATCAGGCATGATAAAAAATATTCAGACAAATACATAACAAAAACACCAGGTTTTACAAACACATGCCATAGAGAAAATTGCACTACTAGGCACAGCACACATCCTACGCAGAACACTTTCCATACAATAACCATCAGAGCATCACAACAAATCACAGCACATACCAAAGGCACACAGAGCTGCGCTCGGTAGTGAAGTCAAAGCACGCTATAAAAATAAAACTACTGAATGATAATAATAATAATAATAATAATAATAATAATAATGATAATAATAATAATAATAATAATAATAATAATAATAATAATAATAGTAATACTAACTGAAATTTATTACTATTTTCGAAACGAAATGATGTATTTTGACTCGATATTATCTCCACCTCTAACACAACACATGTAAACATGCGTGGAACATCACGATCATCCCCGACCTCAAACACCATGTACAAAGGAACTACGAAGAAATTAAATGCCACCGATACTATTCAACCCAAGAATAACAATCGAGCGGTACAACAAAAAATGTACGAAAAACTACACGTGCGAAATAATGTGACAACAGAAATAAACGGACCGGTACCTTACGAAAATGACGACCGTCAAAATAATGGGCCGGACGTTGTACCTCATGTCCCGCAAATAAAACCCAAAATACGTAAATGGACACGTGGGGAATACATTTCTATCTTACACGCATACTTCACAGCAATGCTCTACCCAAAAAATGAAAATACAACAACACATACATATAAAATATGGAAGGAAAATAATAGAGATATAGACTTGGATACAGCAATGAACCCTAATAAATTAGCTAACGTACGAAGATACATTCTCAAAGCCAAAAAATATCAGAAATAGAAATAGAACATTTAAAAGAAAAAATACACCAGGAAAATGTAGATAGAAGCCACACAACAATGCCCAATAATATAAACACTGAAACTGTAAAACACGAAGACAAACGCAACATTCCCAACAAACACGATGTAAACAACGAAGGGGAGCCTAATGATTATGATAATAAAAAAAAAAATAATCAAAGAACTGAAAACCACAGAGCCCAAAATGGACCACCGACCATACCTCCCAAGAATAAAAATAAACGAAATAACAACACCAATTATAAACAGTATAAACCTAGCCGTCACTGAACTAGCCACTGAAACAAAAAAAAGTGATATCACTGAACTAAATGACTTGATATACGCAGCAGCCACTGCAGCCACAAAAGAAGCTGGATACTCACCCAAACCCGCCCAAACAGGAGTACCACCACCCAAACAAACCCTGTGGATAAATAACATCCAAAACAAAATAAAAAAAATTAGAAAAGACCTGTCGATTCTTAATGAAATCAGCAAACAATCAACGCTACTGAGCAACAAAAAGAGAACAAAAATGCTCCGCAAATATAACATCACAGAAAAAGATTTGCCGGAGATAAAAGAAAAGCTGAAGCAAGATATCCTTGCCAAAGCTCAAAGGATCCGCCGGTACGAGAAACGCCAACGCTTCTTTGAACAGAACAAAAAGTTCAACTCCGACCCCAAAAAGTTCTACCAAGAACTGGGCAAAAATAAAATAGAAGTTACTGCAGCACCAACGGCAGAAGAATTGGAAGAATTCTGGGGAGAAATATGGTCGGCGAACGAACCACCAAAAAAAAGGAGTATCAGAAAAACAAACTCGGCATCTGAACAACTTTGGACCCCCATCACAACTGAAGAGGTCACCCAGGCACTGCAAAAACTAAGCAACTGGAAGATCCCCAACTTCTGGTTGAAATATCTAACAGGAATGCACAAAAAGCTGGCTGAAAACTTTAACAGCATACTAGCAGAGCCAGAGACAATGCCTGAATGGCTCACGAAGGGGAAAACCATCTTAATTCCCAAATCAAATGAAACAGAAAAACCAGAAAACTACAGACCAATAACCTGCCTCCCTACTATGTTCAAGGCATTTACTGCAGTGATATCGCAAAGGCTGAACAAGCACCTGGACGAAAACAAACTGTTCCCAGAAGAGCAGAAATGATGCCGCAAAGGCTCATATAGCTGTAAAGATCAACTAATGATTAATAAAGCCGTAACTGAAGACAGCCACAGAAAGAAGAAAGGCCTCAGTATGGCCTGGATTGACTACCAAAAGGCGTTTGATAGCATCCCCCACACATGGATCCTCGAAACACTAGCCATTAACAAAGTAGCACCAACAATCATAAAATTCATAGAGCACTCTATGAATAAATGGCAAACAGTCCTACACCTCCAAACAAAAGAGGGACTCATGAAAACCAAAGACATCCCCATTAGAAGAGGAATATTCCAGGGAGACACGCTCTCCCCACTCCTTTTCTGCTTGGCACTGTCACCTCTATCTGATATGCTAAATAGAACTGGATGCGGATATAAATGTTACGGCAAAACGATCAGCCACCTTTTATATATGGATGACCTAAAACTATACGCTGCAAATGACAAACAGCTGGAAACACTATTAAAGACAGTTCATGGATTTACCAAAGAAATAGATATGAAATTTGGATTAGAAAAATGCGCCAAAGTAACCATGAAAAGAGGAAAACTAGTTAAGAGTAACAACATCACACTAGATAAAACCAATGAAATAAAAGAATTAGACCAAAGCCAAACTTACAAATACTTAGGAATCCATGAACTAGATAAGACACAACACACACAAATGAAAGAGAAAATAAAAAAAGAATATTATAGACGAGTTAGATCAATACTAAAAACAGAACTCAATGCTAAAAACAAGATAATAGGTATCAACACTTTAGCTGTCCCAGTTATAAGTTACAGCTACAATATCCTTAAGTGGACACGAAATGAACTGTCCAAAATAGATAGGAAAACAAGAAAAATACTGACAGGATCTAGGATGCATCACCCAAAATCTGACATAGAAAGACTATATATACAACGTATAGAAGGTGGTAGAGGCCTTATACAGCTGGAAAACTACTATAAAATAACCACCATAGGACTGCAAAAATACCTACTTCAGAAGGAAGGAAAACTGATCCAGATAGCAGCAAAACACGAGCAAAACAAAAAACTGTTCTCAGTATTTAAGGAAGCTGACAAATACAAACAAGAAATCATACCACCTAATAAACACGAAGAAGAAGAAGAAGATGATGAAGAAACAACAAAAGCTATAACACAAATGAAATCCAAACTAAAAATAGAACACCAACGAACCATGATAAAACGATGGCAAGAAAAGCCCCTTCATGGTAAATACTGGACTAAACTAAACGCAAAAGAAATAGACAAAGAAAAATCCCAGCAATGGTTGAGAAGCTCAGGACTCAAAGCAGTGACAGAGGGATTTTTAATTGCAACACAAGACCAAAGCCTCCCCACCAGAAATTACCAAAAACATGTAAGGAAAAGTAACTGCAGAATATGTGGAGATGGACAAGAAACAATAAATCATATTATCTCTAGCTGCCCAGTCCTGGCTAAGAAGGAATATATTCACAGACATGACAGAGTTGGAACCTACATACATTGGAAGCTATGCCAACATTATGGAATGACAACAGAAAAAAGATGGTATAGGCACACACCAGAAAAGGTCACAGAAAACGAGAAAGCAACCATACTCTGGGATATGCCGATACACACAGATAGAGAAATTAAGGCCAACAGACCAGATATAGTTGTCAGAGATCATGAAGAAAAAAAATGCTTTCTAATTGATGTATCAATACCGGCAGATGACGATGTGCCTCTAAAAGAAATGGAGAAACTCTCAAAATACACAGACCTGGAAATAGAGGTAACTAGAATGTGGAATCTGAAAACAGAAACAATTCCTATCATAGTAGGTGCATTAGGCATGATAAAAAAATATTCAGACAAATACATAACAAAAACACCAGGACTTACAAACACATATAACATACAGAAAATTGCACTACTAGGCACTGCACACATCCTACGCAGAACACTTTCCATACAATAACCATCAGAGCATCACAACAAATCACAGCACATACCCAAGGCACACAGAGCTGCGCTCGGTAGTGAAGTCAAAGCACGCTATAAAAATAAAACTACTGAATAATAATAATAACAACAACAACAACAACAACAATATTTATAATAATAATTACTACTATAGGCAAAAGGCCTGAAATTACATCGACCCCTGTACGCATTTGACACTGATATCCTCAGCCGAAGAGATGAAATGCGAAGTAGACCTCAGTGGAATTTGAATTCAGAACGTAAAAGCGGGAGAAGTACTGGAAAGAATGTTACCCAGTGTGCTAATGCTTTTGTTGCAGTCTCAAGTGCTTAATTGCCATATATATCATTTATTTTAATTTAATCCCCATCTCAGATCCTAGTGTCATAAATCTGGCATGAAATAAAATTTAACATAATGAACTGCAGGGAGTTACATATGTAGTTAATTCAATCATTATCTTACGGGTTGTGAAAATGAACCAGACTGCCTACCTGCCTCTTTTCTCTTTCCTATCCCCAACATGTTCACTAACTGCCCTGTAAGCTATAAATCTTTTGAACGCCTTACGCACTAGCTAACCATTTAATGTCTTTCTAGCTTTGCTATGTTCTCTCATTCAAAGCTAGCCTCAGCTGGAATCAGCTTCGGCTGGCCCACTGTGGTGAAATGTTGTTCATATATTGTTTGAAATGTTATGCATCACCTAATGAAAGCGTTTCTTTTTGTTATGATACAATGTACTAATTAATCCATTAAAGATATCCGCAGGAAACAGCTGTAATGAAGTGGCGCGTATCCATCGTTTTGTTAATTTTTTGTTCATAATGCACCTCATTGGAATTCCGACCCGTCTGGAGTATACCAAATACTGTACGACCAATATAATGTAGAGCTTTGGTTTGGCCATTATGCTATTAAAATACTCATGAGGTTTAAATTCTCTATATATATAACCTGAATATTTCTGGATGTACTTCTGTACCCATGATATTTATTCGACTTAAGGGGCTGTTTACAAATTAATTCGACCCAACCTGATATCTATAATTTAAGTACCCAATTCTTTTCAATCTTTAATATCGTATATATATATATATGTATATATTTATGTGTTTGTGTTTTTGTGTCTCCTCAGGCTGGTGTACAGAAAATTGCAAGAAGTGCAGTAATGCCAGTGGTAGGTGAAAAGAATTTCTTTGACCGCGTGGTTGGACAGGAAATAGATGGCGACAGTGCGTCTGGGTAGGGTAGGGAATCATTGTTGTTTGTGAGCATATGAGCTTGTGTGCACGTGTGCCCGTGCACATGTGAGTGTGTGGTTGGGTGTATATTTGCAAGTAGGTTTCTGTGCGTGTGTCCCTGCGCTTGTGATTGTGCCTGTTTCTGTGTGTGCGCTGTATTTATTTTTATTTTCATTTTCAATCGTTTGTGTGTAAGTGATGTTAATATTAAGAAGTCGATGATAAACTATAGGCTAGGTGTCTGGAAAAGAGATTTAGAGAAATATTGGTGATCATGCTTGTTGAAGAAGAGTGTAGCTTTATTTATGGACGCATTACAACCAATCAAATAATTCTTCAAAAATAATGTTTCAGAAATCGAGGGAATTTTGCCTAATTCACTATCATCATTAATTCGGTTTCCTTGCCTACAATCATCAATGGTAATGAATGTTGGGTAATGACTGAAAGAATCCGATCGGCAATGCAAGAGGCTGAAATGGGATTCTTCCGAAAGGTCTAAGTAATAATATTACTTGAGAACGTGCATGGCTCGTAGATCAGGCTCTATCTCTACTTCTCTGCTCTCAGAGTCCACAACCGCAGTTCTATGTACTTGTGATTAGAATGTCGCAGGAAAGAATCGTCAGACAGATTCATCAAGCTGATTTATCCAACAGGAGACAAAGAACTAAGCTAAAAAAAAAAAAGCAAGAATAAGAATAATATAAATGTGATTGGTAAAAAACAGAGTATTGAAGATGAACATTTGAAAGATCATATATTCAACTCTGTAGATACTAAATATACGGTTAGTACAAACAATATTTAGTGGTGTCAGAACATAAACACATAGAAATGATCAGCATCGCTCTCAGAAACTACGAGGCAGTTTCGGGAGTGACGATTAGCCAGAAAAAATCAGTGGGCTTGCGGCTTGGCACCTATAGAAGCAAGTCAATGTCGTCCAACTTCATCGTAGGGCGCTGGACAGATGGACCGGTTAAATTGCTGGACCTCTAGATGAACAAAAATTAGCACAAGGTAACGAGCAAGGTGACTACTCTCACTCAGAAATAGGCCGAGAGAAAACTATCCCTGACTGGTCGGTCACAATCACTTGACCGTTGCATTTTCCTTGTCACCATTTGATTATGCTGGATCGTATATTCTTCTGCTTTTTGTGGAAGGGACGTGTCCCGATGGTCAGACGGTGTATCTGCTGTCAACACCCGCTGCATGGTGGCCTGGGCATGCCTCGATTGATGATGCGCAGATGTGCACTGAGGCTACGCTATCTCTATTGCTTTCTTGATTGTGTGGTCGCCGTTCACCAGACACGTATTTCCGCAGCTAGTTTCGTTAACGGAGCTGCAGCTCTGGGTAAATTAGAGTGCTCAACTACTCGGACACTGCGATATACAGAATGTCGACTTTAGCTTTTTATAAAGAATTAGTGAAGGAAAAGGGCTACAACGTTCTTGCGGAGACCTTGAGTGTTGAAGAAAATCAGCAAGCCGCTCTTTTCCAGAGAAATTTCGGCCCAGGACCAATGGATAATTTCCAAAAATGTCTGGCCTCGCAGTGCTACCGGGGAGATTTGCCTGTTCGAGATAAACTTTACTAGTATGGAAATGCTGTCAGCTACGCACGTCCGAGATGTGTGCAGGACGACGAGACGGTCCGGCATGCACTCGTCCAGTGCCGAGCATTACTGACCTGTGGGCTTATGTCGAACAGCTGCTGTCGCTTGTAGGAAGGAACTGGCTGTCAACTAAATCCATCGTGAAAATCGCCCCACCGTCTTCACTTAAGCGGGAAGGAAAGGCTGCGTTTATATGGCTTGTGGGCATGGTGTAAGTGGTTGTATGGTGAACGAAATTGAAGAGGATGAAGACAAACACTTTTCTCTTTTGCCAATCCCTGATCAACTTCATCAAGTTTCACTTGAAAAGGAAAATAAAGGTAAAAAGGGAAGCATTGTCTTTTGGTCAGTTTGCTGGAAGGTGGTTCAAAGTGAAGAGAATGGTGCGAATGAACGGGCCTGCTCTGAGCATACGCCCGTAGTTGGGAAAAAGGAAAGAAAAAAGACTCCTGCTCCATAAGTCAGTACACCATCGTTTTTATGGGGTTTTTCCATGAGTAGCCCCCGGACGTCTCCTCCCTATTGAGGATTACACATTGCTAAACTTTTGAAAAAATTCTTGTTAGTCTTGTTCACAGGCAAAACCCTCACAACAAAACACTCATACACGAATACACACACATTCTTTGCTTTGTCCTGTACTGGTCCATAATGTTTTTCTTAATGTAAAACCTTGTGTTTGGTGAAGAAATCATCATCATCATCATCATCATCATCATCATCATTATCATTATTATTATTATCATCATTATTATTATTATTATTATTATTATTATTATTATTATTATTATTATTATTATCATTATCATCATCTTCACTCTCACTATCATTATCATTATTATTATTATTATTGTTATTATTATTATTATTGTTGTTGTTGTTGCTGCTGCTGCTGCTGCTGTCTTGGATTGACATTAAGAAGGCATGTGATATAGTGCCTCATTCTTGGATCGTTGAATGCCTGCAGATGGTTGGTGTTGCTGACAACATCACAAATTTTCTGATGCATAGCATGAAAGAGTGGTAAACCAAATTGTACTCAACTAATGTGTTCCCCGGAGGAGTTAATATTAAAAGGGGAATCTTCCAAGGTGACTTGCTTTCACCGTTACATTTTGTAATTACACTAATACCCATAACAATGACACATAGGGAAGTTATGATGGGTTACTAATGTGCGAAGAAAGGCCCATCATTGAACCATCTTCTGTTTAGCGGTGACCTGAAATTGTTTGGGAAATCTGAAAAACATATAGATTCCTTAAACTAAACAGACCAGAAGTGTGGTAGGGACATCGGTATGGAATTTGGGATTACCAAATGCTCAGTACTTAATATGAAAAGAGGGAAGAAAGCAACCTGCAGAGGATTGCGGTTACCAAAGCTTTTATGAAAGCTCTCAAATCCAAAATCCTAAAGGCTTCAACCAAATCCATGAGAAAAATGGCAATTGAACTTGCGGTAGACAACAAGACCATTAGAAATGCTGTAAAATATGATTTGAGGTTAAAATCTTACACAAGAACACCAAAACACTTGTTGACAACAGCTATGAAGGAAAAGAGATTGGAAAGGTGCAAGAAAATTATTACATGGTTCAAGAAAAAGTCTTCCATTGTAACGATCTTTTAAGATAGAAAGATCTTCACTGTCGATGCTGTTCTGAACTGCAGAAATGACAGATTTATCGCAAAATCAACAGCTGAGGTTAAGGGGGCATTCAAAACAAAACATACTGCTCAAGTTATGACTTTTGGTGTTGTGGTTTCCGATGGAAAGAAAATGCCTATAAAATTCTACAAAGCTGATGAAAAGATCAATGTTAATACTTACTACAAGACTCTGAGATACCAGGTATTGCCATGGCTTAAAGCAAACCACCCAGATGGTAATTATGTATGGACACAGGATGATGCTCCAGCCCACACAGCTAGAAAAATACAAGATTTCTGCAAATCCAACTTTTTGGAATCATATTTAAGGCCGCCTTCTAGCCCAGATCTAAGTCCTCTGGATTATGTTATTTGTGGCATTTTAGAACATACTACCAATAGAACATCACACAGCAATGTCGACTCCCTTAAAGATACTATTAAAGAAGAATGGGAGAAGTTGTCTTCCGAATATTTGAGGAACGCCTGTGCAAATTTCAGGAAGCGTGTGAAGGCAGTTATTGAGAAAGAAGCAGGACACAGAATAAAAATATTTTCTATTACGTAAATTTTCTTGTGGCAAATAAATCCACATGACTTTCAATAATCTAATTGGTCATACACTGTCTTTCAATCCCTGCTTCAAAATGGGAGAAGAATGGGAGAAGTTGTCTTCCGAATATTTGAGGAACACCTGTGCAAATTTCAGGAAGCGTGTGAAGGCAGTTATTGAGAAAGAAGGAGGACCCATAGAATAAAAAACATTTTCTATTATGTAAATTTTCTTGTGGCAAATAAATTCTCATGACTTTCAATATACTAATTCGTCATACACTGTCTTTCAATCCCTGCTTCAAAATATTGTAAATTTTGCTTCCCCACCCTGTATATACAGACACTCACTCATACGCACAAACACACACACAGTTATATAATTATGATTTTTTTGTTTTTGTTCCTACTTCCAACTACTGTATACTGAGAAGACTTTAAACATTCTTTTATTAATGTTTATCTTTCATACTTTGTTTAGGTTATACCATCCCTAGAAGAGTTGAAAACAAAAACAGAAATAGAACTTGAAGATATGTACCATGGGTAATATTCTTCCATTCCTTTATCTATTACACGCTGTTGTGTGTTAACTATAATATAAAAAATCTTTCTATGTTAGATGATTTCCATGTGTTTTAACATGAACATAAAACTGTTCTCTCATCTATTTGTTTTTCTTACAATAATTTAAATAATTTGTAGCTGTTAATTTCTAAGGCTGCCTTTTATTTTTCTGCTGGTAAAGTTTTAATACATTTTCTAAAATTTATACTTCAAATTTCTCGTTGACGTTTTCCTCTTCTGAGACGTCGTTGGCTTTTCCTACTTTTAACTTATGCACTCTATACCCGAGAAAATTTTTCTGTGTATCAACCCAGTATTTAATTGTCATTTTTCCCATGGCATCTTAAGGTGTGGCTATGTGGTAAGAATTTTTTGCTTCCCAGCCACATGTTCTGGGTTCAGTTCTATTATGTGGAATATGAGCCAGTGTCTTCTACTACAGCTGTAGGGCAACCAAATTATTACAACATGGATTTGATAGATGGAAATTGGAATATATGTGTGTGTCACTGTCTTCTTGCTTTGACATCTTGCAATAGATGTAAACTAATTCCACCATCGTGCATACAATGTCCTTAATTTCTAATCTCCTTTGTAAACATGCCATGTGATGGGTAATACTATCTTATTTGGATACAGGTAAAGGTTGGCGGAAGTAAAGGCATCCAGCCAAATAATATCAACCTCAGTCAATAGCCTGACCCACGGGAGCATAAAATAGTGGACATTAAACCGAAAATGATGACTGAGGGTATGGTTTTCTTAAATTTAAGACATGAAGTTTGGGGTTCTCACGTTAAGAAATTGTGTGTAGAAGAATAATTTTTCTGTTTCATTTATCAAGTCATTATATTGGAGCTTTCGTATCAAAGCAAGTGAAACCTAGCAGATGATAATGTATATTTCGCTACTATACAAAACGAGGTGTCTTGGATGTTTGGTCTTATTGTTTTCACGCTTTAGCTATTTATTGGTTACCTCCAGTCCATAGATCTAAAGAGTTGACTGGGACTTCTCAATAGCGTAAACACTTCTGACAACCGATCATTTGACCTGCTGAATATAGCAGCCAAATTTTCCCTCTAAAACACCTTCGTCTCATCAAAGGCAAAAATGCATTGGATAATCTTGTCTGAAATTTTCTGTTACTTAAGCCAGTTCTAGTCATGAGTGATAAGCCAGAACTTAAGGTGGTTTCAATTGTGTATATAAATTACAACTCCACCTCCGAATGAGATGTCAGTCTATTGCAGGTTTAATTTCCCACATATTACTGGAGATTATTTATAACCGAGTGAACTGGAAGAACGAGAATGAAGTGTTTTGCGAAAGAACACAATGCACCACCAAGTGTGTAAATCAAAACCATGATCTTACAACTGTGAATATAATTTGCTATCACAGGGCTACAGACCTTCACTGAAACCCATAAGAAAGGAAAAAGGACAAGACATTCGTATCCTGAATGCCTTTGGTAGATCCGTTTGATTAGGACTAACCTGGTACAAGAAAAATCTGGTACATCTGGACTAAAAATGTACCACACACCGATCTCCGCTAAAGAAAACCAAGAAGAAGGTGGTGGTGTTAAACTGGGTTCCAAACTCAGTCCATGCAGAACTACCCAATATTCATACGAATTAGTAACATAAATTAATATTTCAAAAGCTAGATGCGAGTTTGTGTATTTGAAACTTTTCAACTTTAATTATGCTGAGTTCCATGAAGATAAAATAAAGTTCAAGACACACTAATTACAATCTTAAATGGAGCTGTTTCACGTTGCCTACTTCGTTCAATATTCGTGAAAGAAACCTGAATTTAAAACAATCTCTACGACTCAGCTTTACAAAGTAAACTCTTTTTTGTTTTTACCTTGCTTTTTTTTGTTCTTTGGCATTGGATGGGCATGCAACTGTACAAACCTTGCCAAGGCAGACATTGGAGCACGATACAGTCTTTGAATCAGTTGGAACTTGTCAAACCTTCCAACCTAAGCTAGCAAGAATGACGGTAAATTTTCTTAAATTGGAAACTTGGGAAGAATGCTTGTAAGAGTAAACTCCATTTAAGGAATCTCAGGACCAGATGATGGTGGAACTCAGAATGCAAAGAGCATTAATAAATCTCGCAAAGCACCTCATCTAACACTTTGAAATTCTTCCAGTCTGTGGGAGAGAAATGGTACTGTATTTTATCAACTTTTAAAAAAATAGGAAACAAAATTGATCTTGGTGGCCAAAACAAATTCTATGGTCTACGATGAAATGTTACAGATACTTTCCTCTGTGGTTCTCTGTCAGTCTGTTTGATGCTGTAGAGTAGAAGCAACAACCTCTCATAGAGTGAAACAAATAATGTACCCTTTCATTCCCAGTTGTAGTTGTTTCACTTCATTTCTCTTGTCAGCCTTTTATAATCATATCCTTGTGTCCATGTAAAAGAAAAATCAATAATTCATTTGTTGAATATTATTGCAGATTTCTGAACAATGTTCAGGTGAAGTGTAACAAGATAGTGCGTGTTGGTTCCATTGGTGACGGAGGATGGAATGTTTGTTTGGATGTCAAATGGTATCCCACGAAGCCTTGCTTGGTATACTCATTTGGGTAAATAGAAAGACGCTCCGAAATTTTCAGCAAAAATCGGAGTGCTCTTCAATTTTTCATATTCTCTATAATTTTTCTCTCCTATAAATGATTATAAATGATTATAAATGTGTGTGAGTTTGTGCAAGCATATATACTGATATATATATATATATATATATATATATAATATATATATATATATATATATATATATATATAATATATATATATATATATATATAATATATATATATATATATATATATATATATACATATATATATATATACATATATATATATATATATATATATATATATATATATAATATATATATATATATACACATATACACACATACATACACACACAGAGACATGCAGGAAGTAAATAGACAACTTTAATTTCCAACATTTCTGTTCTAAGCATCTTAATATGTTTTCAGTGGTGTAGAATTTACAATGTTATTATTCTTTTTCATTCCAGTGCCATTATATTAAACGTTTGTGAAGAGTAATCATGCCACGCACAAAATTCAGCAGATCTGTCAGATTTTCGAAGAAGTTGCATTGTTGGGCAATCTGGGGCTGGTTTTAGCCAGCGAAAAATTGCCAAAAATTTTCAAATTCTTTTTGCTAATGTTAATAGAGTTATAGTGCAATTCAAAAGCCAAAGAAAAGAATCAACAGATTCTCGTCCCGGCCGACCTGGGCCCTCGGAAAGGAAACTTCGCTGTTTGAAGAGAATTGTGGAAAACGAACTCTGTTCGAAGGCTTCTGACATTGCAAAACAGCTAGAAGTTAGTCCAAGAACGTGTGTTACATATCTGCATAATCTTGGGTATTATGGACGAGCAGCTAGAAGAAAACCTCTCCTTCAACTGATTAATATCATGAAAAGAAAGAAATGGGCTAAGAAGATGTCAGAAAAATTCAGTTCATTTTGGGATCGAGTGATTTTCTCAGATGAATCCAGATTTGCATTATTTTCAGACAGTGGACGTTTTGGGGTTTGGAGGCTTCCCAATCAAGAATTTCATTTGAAACGACTTCAACTAATTGTGAAACATGGCGGTATCTCTGTAATGGTATGGGGAGCTGTCACCAGCAATGGTTGTTCTGAGCTGATTAAATGTGTTGGATCCATAAACTGTGAAAAATACATCGAAATACTTAAGCAAGGACTATTTCCGATGTATTCACACGATAACAACGAAAAATTAGTTTTTATTCATGGAAAGTGGAGCTCCATGCCACACAGCGAAAAGCATGACTGAAAATGGGATCAAAAAGCTTCCTTGGCCGAGCCAATCTTCTGACACGAACCCAATTGAAAATCTTTGGACCATACTAGATAGAGCTATATGAAAAACTCAACAGAAACCTAAATCTAAAGATGAATTGTTTCGATCGTTGTGTGAAAAGTGGGCAGAAATTTCACAAGAGACAATCACAAAGCTCATCAGTTCAATGCCAAAAAGAGTTTCTGAATTAAAAACTGCAAAGTGAATATCAGCTAAATACTAAATTATGTAAACCTACCTATCGATTACATTTCAATTGTTCGCTTTGCGTATTAAGTAAAAGATTTTGAAAATTAAAGGTGTCTATTTACTTCCTGCATGTCTGCGTATATTGTTACTGCATATCTCTCCTTGAGAGATTTAGAAATATGATATTTCTGTAGACCAGTGAATGTTTTTCACTTTGAATTCTATAAGTTTTCGAAAACAGGTTAGAAGCGACGTCTAGATAATCTAAGCTACTCTACGCTGATAAAGAGCAATAAACCTGAAACTAGTCCGTGTTTCACAATTGGTTGGAGTCGTTTCAAATGAAACTAGTCCGTGGAGGTGCTAATCTCCCCCGTTCGAAAGTATAAGGACACAGAACGTTTGTGTCGCATAGCCAGCTAGAAATGATATTTCTTGGAGCTAAATAACAGTAACATTTCTCTCTTTCCTGGGACTGCTACATTATGTTGACAACAAGCCATCACTTTATCGTGCTGTTACTGCATATCTCTCGTTGAGAGATTTAGAAATGCGATATATATATATCTGTCTGTCCGTCTGTCTCTCTCTTTCACTTTCTCTCACACACACATGCACATAACACATGTATATATATATATATGTCTTTCTTTGTTTCAACAGGATTGGTAGGGATTCGACTTTTGATGTTGGCATGAAAAATATCTTTGGCTGTGAAGTACATTCCTTTGACCCATTGTAAGCACTGGTTTACTGTAGTAATAACAGCAGTAGCAGCAGTAGTCCTAGCTGCATCATCATCAGCATTATTATTATTGTTGTTGTTGTTGTTGTTGTTTTTGTTGTTGTTGTTGTTGTTGTTGTTGTTTTTGTTGTTATTCAGTAGTTTTATTTTTATATTGTGCTTTCACTTCACTATCGAGCGCAGCTCTATGTGCCTTGGATATGTGCTGTGGTTTGTTGTGATGCTCTTATGGTAATTGTATTGAGAGTGTTGTGTGTAGGATGTGTGCAGTGCCCAGTAGTGCCATTTTCTGTATGTTATATATATTTATAAGTCCTGGTGACTTTGTTATGTATTTATCTGAATGCACCTACAATGATAGGAATCGTTTCTGTTTTTAGATTCCACATTCGAGTTACCTCTATTTCTAGGTCTTTGTATTTTGAAAGTTTCTCCATTTCTTTTAGAGATCTTTTCTGTTTGAACGGCAGTTTTTTCTAGCGGTGTCATATGAAATTGTCACCCATAATTATGACCCTAGTATCGATCTATTGCATTTCAATCTGTTTTAGGGTTAGGGCTAGTTAGGGGTAGGGGGAAGAGTATCTTTTTTTCTTCACAAATGTAAATAAACCCAATCTTTTTCATAAACGAGGGAATATTCATACAGCACAGAATGTTTTTTAACTCAATAGACGTCAGTGATTTGTTGAAATTGCAGAAATTTCTTGTATTAACAAAATTATTTTTAACATGCTTTGTTGTCTTCACAGTGAAAAGAAAATTCCAAATCGTGAATTGTTAAATTTCCATGATATCGGAATAAGTAACAAATCAGGCATTGACGGAGGCAGACAGTTTATGACACTACGAGACACTCGCAAGCATTTAAATCACACAAATGTAAGTTTTTGTTTATACGTATATCTATCTATCTATCTATCTATCTATCTATCTATCTATCTATCTATCTATCTATCTATCTATCTATCTATGTATATATATATATATATATATATATATATATATATATAGCTTTTAACAAAACACTCTGATGAACGGGAACGTGAAACTCTGAGTAACAGCTTTTGTTATATTTCTGCTGCTTTTAAATAAAGTATATATATATATATATATATATGTATGTATGTATGTATGTATGTATGTATGTATGTATGTATGTATGCATGTATTTATTTATTTATGTATGTATGTATGTATGTATCTGTACAGACACTCATGTGTATATATATGTATGCATGTGTGTATGTATCACGTTTTTAATGACCAGTCACTATTATTTCTGTAGCAACTCTGCTTTCCACATAGGTTCATTCAATAATTCCAAGTGAAAAATTTTACGTAATATTTATGGATTAGAGTAGCACCTCCCTAGGACTGCGTCAAAGGTGCGCTCTTAAATTGCGCGTCTGTCAGGAAACAAAACGTATATATAAAGATTAAAAATAAATGTGAGAAGATTAAAAATAAACGAGATGAGTAATTATGGAATCTTCACTAATAGCAAAGCGAAAACCAAGATTCAAGACAGATTCATTACATATAAAATAAACCCTCAAGTTTCCCCGAACAATTGGATTCTATAAGTTTTAAGTATGGTGTTGATGATTTTATTTGTTACAGTAATATTCATATGATTTTTAGCAACGTCCTGCCGAAAAACGTGCACATATTATTTCATTCTATTTTGGAAAATGAAATAACGTACCTCTCTTCTGAGGAACAGGCAACAAGCTGCAACTCAAAGGATTATCATAATTTCATTCTGATGATGAGGATAACAAAATATAAAAGACTAATGGATTTAGCAATACTACTGTTCCAAAGATAAAGGACTAGTAAATGAAAAACAAAAATCCTTCATAAAAACTAAGATTTTCGTCCTTTAATCATTTATTTATTTCTCAATTTCTTATTCTTTCTGTTTCCCTCCTTCCCCTTTTCCTATCGCTTTCCATTTCTTTGTTTGTTTCTTTCATTCTTTCTTCTTTCTTTTTGTTTCTTTCTGTTTTATTTTCTGTTTTCTTTGTTATTCAGTTATCTTTTGCTATTTCTTTCTTTCTTTCTTTGTTTTTTCCTACCCACTCTCGCCCCCTCCTTTCCTGTCTCTGTGTGGTCCATTCAGCTATCTGTGCGTCATCCATTACATATTTTCACAAAATTGTTTTTAATTAACAACTTCTTTAATTACCTTTTATTTCATTCTTCAGAAGGATATCAGTATTTTGAAAATGGATGTAGAAAGCTCAGAATGGCGCTTTCTGACGGCGAACTAAATCATGTGAAACAACTAGCAATTGAGTTTCACTTAACTAGAAAACAATCGTTTTTCATTTATGCTCTTGATATTATCAAGAATCTGATGGATTTTAATTTCCGTATATACCACACAGAAAAGAATAATAACTGCAAATACATAAATTCCAGAAAGATGAAACTGACAAAGTGTCAGAACGTCCACATGATTAAAGTTGGTTAATATATATATATATATATATATATATATATATATTATGATAATAATAATATTAGGGAGTGTAACTCCAAGCTTACAGGGAAAAATTCAAGTTACAATTAAATCAAATTTCACAATATAAATATATAATATATATAAATTAGAGAAAAAACACTATTATGCAATTCAAACAATGATAGACATAAAGCAAATCATAAATAAAAAATAAAATATATTTTAAAACATATAACTAGATACAAAATGTACGGAAATGAATAAACAATATATAATAAGTAAAAAGACTACGTAGTTTCATGGCTATAATTTAAATTCGAATTAAAATAAAATTGAAATTTAATCGAAAAACAATTCAATTTAAAAGTATAGTCACTCCTCAGGTCAACAACAATAGCAATAATAGTTCAATAAATAATCAAATAGAATTCAACAATATTTCATAAAGAAATAAAATCATGATTGTTCTGATAGGAGAAACTCCATTAACTAAATTTAAAACTTAAAACAGTAGGACCAGGTGCCTATAATACATTTTTCATGTTAAAAACGTAAGGTAAAAAAATAGAGTAAATAGATAGAAAAATGTATTTATCTGTGAAGATATAATTCAGCTTTAAGAATAAACATTAACAAACTATAGAATATCTTTACACTAACTATACTCATATATATATATATATATATATATGAAAGAAGGTTTGAAAATGCAATTTAAAAGATGTTTATTTACTTAACCGGTTTCACTCTTTGGTAAAAGATTGTCAAAAGTAACATTGAATATTATGGGTTCAAAAAAGTGTTTTACATAATTGTCACATTGTATATTATGAATTCAAAAATGTTTTTTTATACATAATTGTCACATTACATGTATAAATATAGTGTTTGGTAACAGAGATATGTTAAGGGCATAAAAAAGTTCAATAGTTTGATGAGAATATTTGGAAAAATTGGCAGAAAAGAATAAAACAAATATATTATTGGAAATTTGGTTGCGTTAATTATTGGTTGTCGCAAATTGTCACATTACATGTATATATATACAGTCTTTGGTAGAAAGGACATGTTAAAGACATAAGGAAGTGTAATAGTTTGGTGAGAAAGTTTGTAATATTGACAGAGAAAATTAAAATGGATATTTTATACATCTCAGAATATTTTGAAATGAAGGCGAGAATTTGTTTTTACTGACCTGTTTGTTTTAGCAGAAAAGTTGAATTGAGAGAAAAAGATGTGTACCCAGTTTTGTGTATGGTTCCCCTTCAAGCATCAATGATTTTGGGGTTATCGGGAGGTGAGTATGCGGGTGTGAATAGATGTGTCCGTGTGCCTGCTGGTCAGACGGCGTCTGTTTGTCACACACATATATACACACACACACAACACACACACACACACACATAGTATACAAACACACACCACATACACACAACACACACACACAGAACACACACATACACAACGCACCCACATATATAATATACACACACAGCACGGAAATTTAACATGTATTTATATATAATATACACACATATATAACACACATACACACACAACACATACACACACACACACAACACACACACACACACATATATATATATATATATATATACATACATACATACATACATACATACATACATACATACATACATACATACATACATACATACATACATACATACATAATATAAATATCACACAAATATACCTAGCATATATATACATACATACATATATATATATATAGACAATGCATATACATATATACATATATACATATAAATAGTGTTTACATACACATACATAGATATACCACATATACACACAATATACATACACACAATGCATACACATACACGTACGCATACAATTAATATATATATACACACACACACATAACATACATACACAATGCATACATATATATACATGCAATGTATATACATGTATTCATGCATATATAGCACACCTACAGTATACATATATACAATGCACACACACATATATACACTTAATTGTACACATACATATACAATACACATACATACAATATACATATACACAATGCGCATGCAAATAATGCACATGTCTATACACACATATACATGCAAATATATATACACACACACACACACATATATATATACACATATATATATATATATATATATACATACATACATACATGCACATATATATCAGTTTCCACGACACCAGATGGTAGATACCAACCCCGAAAAACCAAAAATAGTGAATCTTTCTAACCTAAACCTGTCGACACCACAAATAAAAATCCTTTCAAGAGGACTAAAATTCACTCCAACTCCGCAATACCCTAACCTGAGGGAAATACAGGATGACATCTCACACTTTTGCAGAAAATTACGCCTCACAGAGGAATTTTTTGACAGGAAAACTAATAATAACGACGAATCAATGGTCCGTAACAAAAGCAACTATAATCCCATAAAAGGCAAAAACAAGACCCTAGACAAATTTTGCGATTACATCTCAAACTTCCCTTATGGTGAACTCCCACAACCTAAACTCAAACCCAACACCAGTAAAAGAGAATGGGAAATCATCCATACGCTACGAGACAATCATGACATCACAATAAAGGAAGCTGATAAGGGTAGTACGGTCGTTGTTATGAATACTGAGCAATATAAAAACTCTGTATCTCTCCTTTTAGAGGATACCACATACTATGAAAGAGTAGTCGACTACCAGCAATCCAAAACAATGACCAAACTGAAGGCACTCATTTACCAACACCGGAATGACTTGACAGCAAAAGAATGCGACTACATTACTAAATTTAATTGCAAAACCAGCACACTCTATGGGCTTCAAAAATACACAAGAGTCAAATTATCACAGAAGCTTGCAAAAAGTCCACTTCAACCTGCATCACTATACCACATCCCACTGATCTCAAACCGAGACCAATAGTGGCAGGCCCAAGTTGTGAAACACACAGACTTAGCAACTTTATAGATATCATCTTAAAGCCAATACTGAAACACATTCCAAGTATTGGAAGAGATGACCTGGACCTATTAAATCATCTCCCCAAACATACCGATAAAGACACTTTAATCGTTTCTTTTGATGTTATTAATCTTTACACCACAATCTCACATGAATATGGACTGGAAGCCATTAAATTCTGGCTGGATAAATATCCCAATGAGATCCCGGAAAGAATTAAAAAAGAATTCATAATTGAGGGCCTCAAATTTATTCTGCAAAACAAATTCATGTATTTCCACAACAACACTTACAGACAGGTCTCAGGAACTGCAATGGGTACGAAAGTTGCACCAACCTATGCAAACCTGGTGATGGCCTACCTGGAATCACATATCTATGAAAAATCCAAATATAAGTACGGCCAGTCTTTCCACAAATACCTGTTGGAGAACTGGAAACGCTACTTAGATGATTGCCTCATCCTATGGTCCCACACACTCGACCAACTTATAGACTTCAAAAACCTTATCAACAGTGTAAATAACAACATTCAATTCACAATGGAATATAGTCAGGACCAACTCCTTTTTCTTGACATCCTAATCATTAAAAAAGGCGTCAACATTGAAACTGACATCCATTACAAACCCACTGACTCTAAACAATACCTTCTATTCACCTCCAATCACCCAAAACACACAAAGACAAATATCCCCTTCAACCTAGCGAGAAGAATCTGCACTATTGTCTCAAATGACACAACACGAAATAGAAGACTCCGGGAACTAAGGGCAATTCTTCTCGAAAGACATTACCCGGCATCACTAGTAGACAACGGAATAGAACGGGCCAAATCAATCAACATTCAAGACCTACGAAAACCCAAACACATCCACAGTACAGTAAATAGCCTCCCCTATCTCTCAACACACAACCCATTCCACAACTAAATCATTCCACAACTAAATCATTCCACAACTAAATCAAGACCCACGCCTGAAAAAAATACTGGCAGCTCATAAAATAATAAAAAGTAAGAGACAACCTAAATCCCTAAAAAACCTCCTCACCAACGCAAAATTACACAACACAAACCCACCGCCCACCATCAAAAAATGTGGTCGCCCCAACTGCAGGACCTGCATCCACCTCATTGAGGGATCGTCGTACAAGTTCCACTCGGGACACACATTCATCATAAAAAATAATTTCACGTGCGCATCAAAAAATTTACTCTACGTCATAAGGTGTGAAGGATGCCACGAAGACTACATAGGGCAAACGAGCCTTACCCTCAGAGAAAAAATGACAGTTCACCGACAACAACTGAGGGACCCCTCCACAAGACAGATACCACTAAGTGGACACTTAGACCTTTGTGCACACAATAAGTCCCCCAAATTCTTAGTCTTCCCACTATACCAATGCTCGGACAACACCACAGACCAAACACGAATAAATAGGGAAAGTAATCTTATTCAAAAATACAGACCACAACTAAACATACTCTAACATACCCCCTGGACACACATCCAGAGCAAGCACACAGGGACACGCGCACACTCACAGCATATCGTGCGGGCGGACACATGCGCGCATCGGCACGCATAGGACACAATAGCGGGCATTGACCGCACACATACGTGGCACGCACACGCATGCATTATATATATGTAGGTTATGTATGTGTGTGAGTGTAGTGTGTGTGTGTGTGTGCGTTGTGTGTGTGTGTGCGCGCGTGTGTATATATGTGTGTGTGTGTGCACTGTGTGCGTGTGTGTGTATGTGTGTGTGTGGGCGTTGTGTGTGCACGTGTGTATATATGTGTGTGTGTGTGCACTGTGTGCGTGTGTGTGTATGTGTGTGTGTGAGCATTGTGTACGTGTGTATGTATTTACATGTGTATTTGTTTTATATATATATATATATGTGTGTGTGTGTTGTGTGTGTATATGCATGGTATGTGTGTATATGTGAGTACATTGTTTGTGTGTGTGTGCGGTAGGTAGAGATATATTTGAGTGTATACGCTATAGGTTTGTATTTTGTGTGTGTATGTGTGTGAAAAAATATATATATGTGCATGTATGTATGTATATATATATATATATATATATATGTGTGTGTGTGTATATATATGTGTGTGTGTGTATATATATTTGCATGTATATGTGTGTATAAACATGTGCATTATTTGCATGCGCATTGTGTATATGTATATTGTATGTATGTGTATTGTATATGTATGTGTACAATTAAGTGTATATATGTGTGAGTATGTGTGCATTGTATATATGTATACTGTAGGTGTGCTATATATGCATGAATACATGTATATACATTGCATGTATATATATGTATGCATTGTGTATGTATGTTATGTGTGTGTGTGTATATATATATTAATTGTATGCGTACGTGTATGTGTATGCATTGTGTGTATGTATATTGTGTGTATATGTGGTATATCTATGTATGTGTATGTAAACACTATTTATATGTATATATGTATATATGTATATGCATTGTCTATATATATATATAATATGTATGTATTGCGTATGTATATTGCATGCATATATTGTGTATGTGTATTATATACATGCTGTGTATGTGTATGGTATGTATATATATGCTAGGTATATTTGTGTGATATTTATATTATGTATGTATGTATGCGTGTGTTGTGTGTGTGTGTGTGTGTGTGTGTGTGTGTGTTGTGTGTGTATATTATATATGTGGGTGCGTTGTGTATGTGTGTGTTCTGTGTGTGTGTGTGTTCTGTGTATGTGGTGTGTGTTTGTATACTATGTGTGTGTGTGTGTATGTGTTGTGTGTGTGTGTATATATGTGTGTGACAAACAGACGCCGTCTGACCAGCAGGCACACGGACACATCTGTTCACACCCGCATACTCACCTCCCGATAACCCCAAAATCATTGATGCTTGAAGGGGAACCATACACAAAACTGGGTACACATCTTTTTCTCTCAATTCAACTTTTCTGCTAAAACAAACAGGTCAGTAAAAACAAATTCTCGCCTTCATTTCAAAATATTCTGAGATGTATAAAATATCCATTTTAATTTTCTCTGTCAATATTACAAACTTTCTCACCAAACTATTACATTTCCTTATGTCTTTAACATGTCCTTTCTACCAAAGACTGTATATATACATGTAATGTGACAATTTGCGACAACCAATAATTAACGCAACCAATTTCCAATAATATATTTGTTTTATTCTCTTCTGCCAATTTTTCCAAATATTCTCATCACACTATTGAACTTTTTTATGCCCTTAACATATCTGTTACCAAACACTATATTTATACATGTAATGTGACAATTATGTATAAAAAAACATTTTTGAATTCATAATATACAATGTGACAATTATGTAAAACACTTTTTTGAACCCATAATATTCAATGTTACTTTTGACAATCTTTTACCAAGAGTGAATCCGGTTAAGTAAATAAACATCTTTTAAATTGCATTTTCAAACCTTCTTTCATATATAATTCCACTCGTGCGATACCCCACAACTCAACTTTTATATATATATATATATATATATATATATATATATAATATATATATATATATATATATGTGTGTATATAGATATATAATAGCTGAACACAGATAATATATACTCCCATACCCACACAAACACGTAATACCTGAACATAGGCTATTTATACATACACACGCAACATGCATTAACACATAGTACATATATAGACAAAGATATCTTTCGCCCACATATATACATATATATACCATACACATGCACACTTTTTGGTCACAGACACGCTCACATGTACACACACCACGTGAAAAAGAACCCATCAACTACTATACACACACGTTGCAGACGCACACACTCACACACGTCAGAGTCTAACCCCTATTCACACGCACACACACTTAAACATTCATACATACCATTCTTACATACCCACACACGTACGCACACCTTCATTTGGGATCAGCAGTACTTTATTACCTCACTTTCTTTCAACCTCTTTTTTTATATTATTATCTCTCGTTCTTTCAAACTCTTTTCTAATCATTCGCCATGTTTATTTTCTCATTACTTTCTGTTCAAGAGCGTAGGCCCGAAACGTAAAAAACTTTTCCATTTTCCCAAGCGTCAAACTAATACACTTGCTTGTTCATACACCGGTCTTTGTCTTTCGTTTTTCAATAAATTTCAACGATACATACATACATACATTATATATATATAGAGAGAGAGAGAGTGAGTCTCTTATCTCTTATGATAAAAGGCAGATTTTCTCTGCCTCCCAAATAGTTTGTTTTTTATACAATTGTACAATATAGAATTTCTTCAATTGGATTTTTCGAAGTAGATTCCATTGGGTCATGGCATGTAAAGTTTTTTTCAATTTTACCTCCCAATTAAGCAAAATTTCGAGAAAACTCAATATTTT